>NC_088242.1:2901305-2918056 GCF_036934945.1 Oncorhynchus masou masou
TTATGCTGTCATAACAGCTGGACAGGGTCTTTATCTAGAGGGGTTATACTGTCATAACAGCTGGACAGGGTCTTTATCTAGAGGGGTTATGCTGTCATAACAGCTGGACAGGGTCTTTATCTAGAGGGGTTATAACAGCTGGACAGGGTCTTTATCTAGAGGGGTTATACTGTCATAACAGCTGGACAGGGTCTTTATCTAGAGGGGTTATACTGTCATAACAGCTGGACAGGGTCTTTATCTAGAGGGGTTATACTGTCATAACAGCTGGACAGGGTCTTTATCTAGAGGGGTTATGCTGTCATAACAGCTGGACAGGGTCTTTATCTAGAGGGGTTTATAACAGCTGACAGGGTCTTTATCTAGAGGGGTTATGTTATAACAGCTGGACAGGGTCTTTATCTAGAGGGGTTATACTGTCATAACAGCTGACAGGGTCTTTATCTAGAGGGTTATACTGTCATAACAGCTGGACAGGGTCTTTATCTAGAGGGGTAATACTGTCATAACAGCTGGACAGGGTCTTTATCTAGAGGGGGTTATAACAGCTGGACAGGGTCTTTATCTAGAGGGGTTATACTGTCATAACAGCTGGACAGGGTCTTTATCTAGAGGGTTATAACAGCTGGGAGGGGGGTTATACTGTCATAACAGCTGGACAGGGTCTTTATCTAGAGGGGTTATACTGTCATAACGGCTGGACAGCTCAGGGTCTTATCTGGGGGTTATAACAGCTGGACAGGGCTTCTTATCTAGAGGGGGTTATACTGTCATAACAGCTGGACAGGGTCTTTATCTAGAGGGGTTATACTGTCATAACAGCTGGGGTCTTTATCTAGGGTTATACTGTCATAACAGCTGGACAGGGTCTTTATCTAGAGGGGTTATACTGTCATAACAGCTGGACAGGGTCTTTATCTAGAGGGGTTATAACAGCTGGACAGGGTCTTTATCTAGAGGGGTTATACTGTCATAAACAGCTGGACAGGGTCTTTATCTAGAGGGGTTATACTGTCATAACAGCTGGACAGGGTCTTTATCTAGAGGGGTTATAACAGCTGACAGGGTCTTTATCTAGAGGGGTTATACTGTCATAACAGGGTCTTTATCTGGACAGGGTCTTTATCTAGAGGGGTTATACTGTCATAACAGCTGGACAGGGTCTTTATCTAGAGGGGGTTATACTGTCATTACAGCTGAAGTCAGACAGGGTCTTTATCTAGAGGGTTATACTGTCATAACAGCTGGACAGGGTCTTTATCTAGAGGGGTTATACTGTCATAACAGCTGGACAGGGTCTTTATCTAGAGGGGTTATACTGTCATACAGCAGCAGGACAGGGTCTTTATCTAGAGGGGGGGTTATAACAGCTGCTGACAGGGTCTTTATCTAGAGGGGTTATAACAGCTGGACAGGGTCTTTATCTAGAGGGGTTATACTGTCTTTATCATAACAGCTGGACAGGGTCTTTATCTAGAGGGGTTATACTGTCATAACAGCTGGACAGGGTCTTTATCTAGAGGGGTTATACTGTCATAACAGCAGGACAGGGTCTTTTATCTAGAGTTATACTGTTATAACAGCTGGACAGGTGGGTCTTTATCTAGAGGGGTTATACTGTCATAACTGTCATAACAGTTGACAGGGTCTTTATCTAGAGGGGTTATACTGTCATAACAGCTGGACAGGGTCTTTATCTAGAGGGGTTATACTGTCATAACAGCAGGACAGGGTCTTTATCTAGAGGGGTTATAACAGCTGGACAGGGTCTTTATCTAGAGGGGTTATACTGTCATAACAGCTGGACAGGGTCTTTATCTAGAGGGGTTATACTGTCATAACAGCTGACAGGGTCTTTATCAGAGGGGTTATAACAGCTGGACAGGGTCTTTATCTAGAGGGGTTATACTGTCATAACAGCTGGACAGGGTCTTTATCTAGAGGGGTTATACTGTCATTACAGCTGGACAGGGTCTTTATCTAGAGGGGTTATAACAGCTGGACAGGGTCTTTATCTAGAGGGGTTATACTGTCATAACAGCTGGACAGGGTCTTTATCTAGAGGGGTTATACTGTCATAACAGCTGGACAGGGTCTTTATCTAGAGGGGTTATAACAGCTGGACAGGTCTTTATCTAGAGGGGTTATAACAGCTGGACAGGGTCTTTATCTAGGGGTTATACTGTCATAACAGCGGGACAGGGTCTTTATCTAGAGGGGTTATACTGTCATAACAGCTGGACAGGGTCTTTATCTAGAGGGGTTATAACAGCTGGACAGGGTCTTTATCTAGGGGTTATACTGTCATAACAGCTGGACAGGGTCTTTATCTAGAGGGGTTATACTGTCATTACAGCTGGACAGGGTCTTTATCTAGAGTGTTATACTGTCATAACAGCTGGACAGGGTCTTTATCTAGAGGGGTTATGCTGTCATAACAGCTGGACAGGGTCTTTATCTTAGAGGGGTTATACTGTCATAACAGCTGGACAGGGTCTTTATCTAGAGGGGTTATACTGTCATAACAGCTGGACAGGGTCTTTATCTGGAGGGGTTATGCTGTCATAACAGCTGGACAGGGTCTTTATCTAGAGGGGCTATACTGTCATAACAGCTGAAGTCAGGACAGGTCTTTATCTAGAGGGGTTATACTGTCATAACAGCTGACAGGGTCTTTATCTAGAGGGGTTATACTGTCATAACAGCTGGACAGGGTCTTTATCTAGAGGGGTTATAACAGCTGGACAGGGTCTTTATCTAGAGGGGTTATACTGTCATAACAGCTGGACAGGGTCTTTATCTAGAGGGGCTATACTGTCATAACAGCTGGACAGGGTCTTTATCTAGAGGGGCTATACTGTCATAACAGCAGGACAGGGTCTTTATCTAGAGGGGTAATTTACATTTACATTTAATATAACAGCTGGACAGGGTCTTTATCTAGAGGGGTTATACTGTCATAACAGCAGGACAGGGTTTTTATCTAGAGGGGCTATACTGTCATAACAGCTGAAGTCAGGACAGGGTCTTTATCTAGAGGGGTTATACTGTCATAACAGCTGGACAGGGTCTTTATCTAGAGGGGTTATACTGTCATAACAGCTGGACAGGGTCTTTATCTAGAGGGGTTATACTGTCATAACAGCTGGACAGGGTCTTTATCTAGAGGGGTTATACTGTCATAACAGCTGGACAGGGTCTTTATCTAGAGGGGTTATAACAGCTGGACAGGGTCTTTATCTAGAGGGGTTTTACTGTCATAACAGCAGGACAGGGTCTTTATCTAGAGGGGTTATAACAGCTGGACAGGGTCTTTATCTAGAGGGGTTATAACAGCTGGACAGGGTCTTTATCTAGAGGGGTTTTACTGTCATAACAGCTGGACAGGGTCTTTATCTAGAGGGGTTATAACAGCTGGACAGGGTCTTTATCTAGAGGGTTATAACAGCTGGACAGGGTCTTTATCTAGAGTGGTTATACTGTCATAACAGCTGGACAGGGTCTTTATCTAGAGGGGTTATACTGTTGTAATACAGGTGGTGGATGAGTTTAAATAGTGTACTTGACTAATTGGACTCTTATCTCTGAAACACTTTTTAATTTCAGGTTTGATAGTGTCAATAGTGATAGTATTTCATGTGGAACCTTTTCTTCATGTTTGTTGTTGTAAACTTACAGCACATGATATATCAGATGAGGATAAAGATTCTAATTATGATGGGAAACCAAACCAGGGTTGAAGATGTGATTGACTTTTGACTTTTGACAGTCTGTCTGGCCTGTCTGTCTGGCCTGTCAGGCCTGTCAGGCCTGTCTGTCTGTCTGTCTGTCTGTCTGGCTTGCTGGCTCGACAGCTGTCTGTCTGTCTGTCTGTTTGGCTGGCTGGCTGGCTGGCTGCGAGAAAATCCTGTCTTATCTTCCCCTACTATAAAACCCTGAACGTCTTCAGGAGGAAGGTACTTGCAGTTGGAGGCAAAACAAAGAGACTAGTATACTTCACTAGAAACACCTTTATGGGCTTGACCAGTAGGAACACCTTTATGGGCTTGACCAGTAGGAACACCTTTATGGGCTTGACCAGTAGGAACACCTTTATGTGCTTGACCAGTAGGAACCCTTTATGGGCTTGACCAGTAGGAACCCTTTATGGGCTTGACCAGTAGGAACCCTTTATGGGCTTGACCAGTAGGAACCCTTTATGGGCTTGACCAGTAGGAACCCTTTATGGGCTTGACCAGTAGGAACCCTTTATGGGCTTGACCAGTAGGAACCCTTTATGGGCTTGACCAGTAGGAACACCTTTATGTGCTTGACCAGTAGGAACCCTTTATGGGCTTGACCAGTAGCAACCCTTTATGGGCTTGACCAGTAGAACCTTTATGGGCTTGACCAGTAGGAACCCTTTATGGGCTTGACCAGTAGGAACCCTTTATGGGCTTGACCAGTAGGAACCCTTTATGGGCTTGACCAGTAGGAACACCTTTATGGGCTTGACCAGTCGGAACACCTTTATGGGCTTGACCAGTAGGAACACCTTTATGGGCTTGACCAGTAGGAACCCTTTATGGGCTTGACCAGTAGGAACACCTTTATGGGCTTGACCAGTAGGAACCCTTTATGGGCTTGACCAGTAGGAACCCTTTATGGGCTTGACCAGTAGGAACCCTTTATGGGCTTGACCAGTAGGAACCCTTTATGGGCTTGACCAGTAGGAACACCTTTATGTGCTTGACCAGTAGGAACACCTTTATGGGCTTGACCAGTAGGTACCCTTTATGGGCTTGACCAGTAGGAACCCTTTATGGGCTTGACCAGTAGGAACCCTTTATGGGCTTGACCAGTAGGAACACCTTTATAGGCTTGACCAGTAGGAACCCTTTAGTATAAACTGCTGAGAATGAAACCATTAAGGAAACAATGTCCCACGGTTTCCTTAGCCCCACTGTAGAGATTCTGGTCAAAAACAGGCAGACAGACAGACAAATCAGTCAGTCCCAATTTGCTCCCTACCCCCATCTCCCTTGGTCCTAACCCTACAGTGTATAAATCGGTCCCAATTCGTTCCCTACCCCCATCTCCCTTGGTCCTAACCCTACAGTGTTTAAGTCGGTCCCAATTCCCTCCCTACCCCCCTCTTCCTTAGTCCAAATCCCACAGCGGATAAGCCAGTCCCAATTCCCTCCCAACCCCATCACCGTTAGTCCTAACCCAACAGTGTTCACGAATAATAATAATATGAAATTAGCCAATAGAATTGGATTCTATCTAATAATGTTACTTGCATAATTTCAAATTTCTTTAATATTTATACAGTAACAGTCAAAAGTTTGGACACACCTACTCGTTAAAGGGTTTTCTATATTTTCACTATTTTCTACATTGTAGAAAAGTAGTGAAGACATCAAAACTATGAAATAACACATATGGAAACATGTCGTAACCAAAAAAGTCTTCAACAAATCCAAAAATATATTTTATATTTGAGATTCTTTCATCTTTGCCTTGATGACAGCTTTGCGCACTTGTCATTCTCTCAACCAGCTTCACCTGGAATGCTTTACCAACAATCTTGAAGGAGTCATGGTCTGGGGCGGTGTGTCACAGCATCATTGGACTGAACTTGTTGTAATTGCAGGCAATCTCAACGCTGTGCGTTACAGGGAAGACATCCTCCTCCCTCATCTGGTACCCTTCCTGCAGGCTCATCCTGACATGACCCACCAACATGACAATGCCACCAGCCATACTGCTCGTTCTGTGCGTGATTTCCTGCAAGACAGGAATGTCAGTGTTCTGCCATGGCCAGCGAAGAGCTCGGATCTCAATCCCAATGAGCACGTCTGGGACCTGTTGGATCGGAAGGTGAGGTCTAGGGACATTCCCCCAGAAATGTCCAGGAACTTGCTTTGGTGGAAGAGTGGGGTAACATCTCACAGCAAGAACTGGCAAATCTGGTGCAGTCCATGAGGAGATGCACTGCAGTACTTAATGCAGCTGGTGGCCACACCAGATACTAACTGTTACTTTTGATTTTGACCCCCCCCCCTTTGTTCAGGGACACATTATTCAATTTCTGTCACATGTCTGTGGAACTTGTTCAGTTTATGTCTCAGTTGTGGAATCTTGTTATGTTCATACAAATATTTACACATGTTGAGTTTTCTGAAAATAAACGCAGTTGACAGTGAGACAACGTTTTCATATTCTGCTGAGTTTGTAGCGGTTCTTTCTTTCTTAATCATTCTGGATTCCAAGTTAACCGGCCAATCAACCAGTCTCTCTAATCTTAGTTCCAAGCCTCAGATGTCCACAGACTAACACATGTTTCCCTGTTACCATTTCCTTTTGCAATACATCCTTCCATTTTACCTTCATGATTTTATGAGGGTCTTGAACCATTTCTACAGTGATTGCCCTCAAAATAAATCCTTTACTTAAGAGTAGAATCATATTACCCATTGATTGATTGTGGTTTTTCCAGATCTCGTTAACAGTTCTGTTTGAAGGTCCATCTGAACGCAGACATTATGACTCGACAACCTGGACCTGAATTCAAAAGTGAGCCACTGAAGAAATGTACCAAAAGAGTTCAAGCGAATGTCTATTGATTCCTCTTGGCAGAGTCTGTTCAATGCTGACTGTCCTATTGATTCTGTTTCCTCTTGGCAGAGTCTGTTCAATGCTGACTGTCCTATTGATTCTGTTTCCTCTTGGCAGAGTCTGTTCAATGCTGACTGTCCTATTGATTCTGTTTCCTCTTGGCAGAGTCTGTTCAATGCTGACTGTCCTATTGACTCTGTTTCCTCTTGGCAGAGTCTGTTCAATGCTGACTGTCCTATTGATTCTGTTTCCTCTTGGCAGAGTCTGTTCAATGCTGACTGTCCTATTGACTCTGAATCTCCTGTGCACCACTACTTTGCTAATTACCTATCCAGACTCTACTTCCAGGCCTCCTCACGTTTGTCTGTAAATAGCCAAATGATGAACAAGACTTATAGGTGACACGAGACTATAGCTCTCCGGAACCTTCCGATCTGTAAACATCGAAGGGTTAGGCCCAAGTTGGAAGGGTAGGGAACGAATTGGGATGGGCTGACCAATATGTGGCTGGGGGAGGGTAGGGAGATTGCAGGGCCAAAGCAGGCAGAGACAGGGACACCCTGTGGGGTCCTAATGGGTCCTGGCTGTAGTTAAATGGCTTCCTGTGGCTCTGTGTTTACTACTCATTTGTTCTGTGTGCTCTGGTTCACAGCACTCTCAAAGAAGACACCTCCTTTAAGTTCCTGTCCCTCCCTCCCTCCCTCCCTCCTCCCTCCCCCCTCCCCCCTCCCTCCCTCCCTCCCTCCCTCCCTCCCTCCCTCCCTCCCCTCCCCCCTCCTCCCTCCCTCCTCCTCCCTCCCCCCTCCCGCCCCGCCCGCCCGTCCGTCCGTCTGTCTATCTGTCTCTTGTTTCCTCAGAAATACTCTCTACTCTCTCCAATGACAACACATACCTGAGGTCTCTTCCTAAAACCAGCTACTACCTGTCTGTCTGTCTGCCTGTCTGTCTGTCCCTGTCTGTCTGTCCTGGTAAAGCCTCACAAATATAGTAGTACTAGTCCTCATGGAGGAGGTGGAAACCGATTGGTCACGTAGAAGTGAGATGGGCAAATACGATCTGGCTCCCCTCCTCTCTTCTCTACAGGTTTATGGGCTGCTAGTTAAACAGAGTTCACTACACAGATCATCACTTGTCAAACTGTTCTGTGCTTTTATTCCTTCCTCTGAAACAAAAAAAAGTTATTGCCAGATTTATTTTTAAAATGTTATATCCTATCCTTAAGCTTTGTTTCAATTTGGAGATAGACTGGAATTATACTATGAGATAGAAATAATTTTACTGTGAGAGGTGCAAAATGCAGAACTCGCTCCACCATTTCCTGGTGTTTAATGTTTAAATGTTTAATAGTTCACCTAATGTCAGTTTATGTGACAAAACAAGCAATAAAACTCAACTCTGGACCTGCATTTTTTTTTGCACTGCGACACCAGATGGGTGATTCCCCTCTAATCAGGGACTGATTTAGACCTGGGACACCAGGTGTGTGATTCCCCTCTAATCAGGGACTGATTTAGACCTGGGACACCAGGTGGGTGATTCCCCTCTATTCAGGGATTGATTTAGACCTGGGACACCAGATTGGTGATTCCCCTCTAATCAGGGACTGATTTAGACCTGGGACACCAGGTGTGTGATTCTCCTCTAATCAGGGACTGATTTAGACCTGGGACACCAGGTGGGTGATTCCCCTCTAATCAGGGACTGATTTTGACCTGGGACACCAGGTGGGTGATTCCCCTCTAATCAGGGACTGATTTAGACCTGGGAAACCAGGTGTGTGATTCTCCTCTAATCAGGGACTGATTTAGACCTGGGACACCAGGTGGGTGCAATTAATTATCAAGTAAAACAGAAAACCAGCCATATCCGGACTTCATAGGGTCAGAGTTAAATACCTCTGGTGTAGGGAATCATTGTACCATCTAAAACCATCTAAAAATTATTATTTTTTAAATAACCAAAGATATTGTATTTTTAGCTGTTTGAAACTGGTGTACAAAACAGGAAGTAAAACATGCAAAAAACTAAACTTAAGAATGGGAATCATAGAAATAGAGCACGTAGAACATACCTACTGCTTCTTAGACTTGCTGTCAATGAGAATGACCTATCTAGAATTCACATTTCTATGTTAATTTGGTTGGATCGCCCAAAATTTTACATATTGTAAATTCATATGAAGGTGCAATAGAGAAAATCCCAAATATATTATTTCTCAGTTAAAAACAGATCTTGTTTGATGATTATAAAAATAAAAAATAAACATTTTCAAATTAAGGATTGGTCCTTTAGTCACTCTCACTGTGCTAGTGTAAAGGACTCTGTAACTTCTGTTTGGATCTGTCCTGGTGTGTGACAGAGCCGTGTGGTTGTCCTGATGTCAATGAGGGCCTAAGTCACGGTAAAACCATGAAACATGTGACACGTTTATATAACCTAAACGTCAGTGTTTAAAACATGAAGATAAGGCCTTTAGATGAGCCAATGCTCGATTAAACATGACAGTCATCTTTTTCCAGTCAGTTTTCAACCAGGAGAACCACCTATACGTTTTCAGATTTTGTGAAAGTGTTAACTACCCCATCGTCTCATTTAGAGTCATTTAGTCATTAGAAATGTAGGTGACTTTATGCCTTTTTATTCAGATCAGTGTTAGAAATGTCTGTCACCTTACCTAGATTTCAGCACAACTGAACGGGACATTTGGGTGGCAGGGTATAGCCTAGTGGTTAGAGCAATGGGCCAGTAACCCAAAGGTTGCTTGATCAAATCCCCGAGCTGACAGCGTATAAATCTGTCGTTCTGCCCTGAACAGGCAGTTTAACCCACTGTTCTTCAGCCATCATTGTAAATAAGAATTTGTTCTTAACTGACTTACCTAGTTAAATAAATGTACAAAAAAAAAATATTAATTTAATATTTTAAATCGTGTTGTGTTGTTTTAACTGGACCGCATTGAATTCATTTCCCCTGACTCTCTGAGTGAAAAAGACATGGGAGGGGTCTCATTATCATATTTCCCTGCATGCATTGTTGCGGGTAGATTTTTAAAATAGTTTGTTTTAATATTTATATTTCCTCGTGCACATTGATTAATTGAACGTATACTATACCAGTAGAGACTGCTGAGTGACCCCATACAAGTGTCATGGGACTCATCTGAAGTCAGTACCGTTGATGTGCCAACTTATGTCTGTAGTGTCTCAAGTCTTTCGGCCAGAAAATGCGCCCTTCTCCGTTTTGCTCTACAAGTGTCACAGGACTTGTCTTTCTGAGCTTTCTTACACAGCGCATTGGAGAAGTATTCAGACACCTTTCCACATTTTGTTCTAAAATTGATTAAGTAGAACATTTTCCTCAGCGATCTACACACAATAACCCATAGGGACTAAGCGAAAACAGGTTTTTAGTAATTTTTAAAAAACATTAAAAATAAAAAACAGAAATACCTTATTTACATAAGTATTCAGACACTTTGCTATGAGAATCTAAATTGAGCTCAGGTGCATCCTGTTTCCATTGATCATCCTTGAGATGTTTCTACAACTTGATTGGAGTCCACCTGTGGTAAATTCAATTGATTGGACATGATTTGGAAAGACACACACCTGTCTATATAAGGTCCCACAGTTGACAGTGTATGTCAGAGCAAAAAACCAAGCCATGAGGTCGAAGGAAATGTCCGTAGTTTTTTTACATCACCAATCAATGCGGATAGAGTAGGCAAGAGAGAGAGAGAGGGTTGGGAATGTGACGTTAGAGGAATAGGTCCACAGAATTATACCCAGGAGGAGCGGCTTCTATGGAGGAACTTTGAATGTCCTTTGAGATCGCTTGCTAACAAGATTTTGTACAGTAGCCTATGCTTCTGAGGGAGAGGGGCATGTAGCCCTAAACCTGAAAGGACAAATATTTCCAGCTTGCAGCAGGCAGACACTGGAATACGTTTCTGAGCGACAAAGTGAGGGCTTTGCATAGGCGTTTTGTTATGTTTTGTTGTGGGGCTAGAGAAAATATCTGGAAGGTGAAATAACATTATTAACCGGTTTCCATGCATTTAAAAATAACGATTCTGTTCCGGAACAGCATGGATCCCTTTCTGTTCCTTGAAAAAAATGTTAATTTCAAATTTTCGGTTTAGTTCCCTGAACCGGTTCCAGCCACTGACACACACACCTACGTACGGCCCTCTTCGCCCCTGCCAGGACAGCATTCCCCACATCCCCGAGAAATAGCCCCTCCCTCCCCGCTCCTCGTCTCCCAGAAATAAAGCAATTAGAGCCGAAGGAAAACTCCGGGAAAACCTGGCGCAGTGCCTTGCTCATTTACTTTTAGTATGAGCCAGTCCACTCTCTCCATCTGTTTGGTTATTTATATGTACGGGTTATTAAGATGTATGATTTATTAGTCATTATATTTACTCTTTCCCCTGTTTTTTTATGGGTCTCTATTGATGATCTCTTCAGCGTGTTGAATTTCACAGCTGTCTGTGTATTATCCGTATGGAGTATTAGATATGTCAGTACGGAGGAGCATACGAAGGTATTTTTATCTCACTAAATGGAAAACTTTGTATAAGAGCAGACTTGGGTTGGTCTCCTTCTCAGCAGAGAGAATCTTAGTCAATGCAAGGATATGGTTATTAAGGATATGGTTATTAAGGTTGGTTATTAAGGATATGGTTATTATGGTTGGTTATTAAGGTTGGTTATTTAGGATATGGTTATTAAGGATATGGTTATTAAGGATATGGTTATTATTAAGGATATGGTTAAGGATATGGTTATTAAGGTTGGTTATTAAGGTTGGTTATTTAGGATATGGTTATTATGGTTGGTTATTAAGGTTGGTTATTAAGGATATGGTTATTAAGGATATGTTTATTAAGTTATTAAGGATATGGTTATTATGGTTGGTTATTAAGGTTGGTTATTAAGGATATGGTTATTATGGTTGGTTATTAAGGATATGGTTATTAAGGATATGGTTATTAAGGTTGGTTATTAAGGATATGATTATTAAGTTATTAAGGATATGGTTATTATGGTTGGTTATTAAGGATATGGTTATTAAGGTTGGTTATTAAGGATATGGTTATTAAGGATATGGTTATTAAGGTTGGTTATTAAGGATATGGTTATTAAGGTTGGTTATTAAGGATATGGTTATTAAGGTTGGTTATTAAGGATATGGTTATTAAGGATATGGTTATTAAGGTTGGTTATTAAGGATATGGTTATTAAGGTTGGTTATTAAGGATATGGTTATTAAGGTTGGTTATTAAGGATATGGTTATTAAGTTATTAAGGTTGGTTATTAAGGATATGGTTATTAAGGTTGGTTATTAAGGATATGGTTATTATGGTTGGTTATTAAGGTTGGTTATTAAGGATATGGTTATTATGGTTGGTTATTAAGGTTGGTTATTAAGGATATGGTTATTAAGGATATGGTTATTAAGGTTGGTTATTAAGGATATGGTTATTAAGGATATGGTTATTAAGGATATGGTTATTAAGGATGGTTATTAAGGTTGGTTATTAAGGATATGGTTATTAAGGTTGGTTATTAAGGATATGGTTATTAAGGATATGGTTATTAAGGATATGGTTATTAAGGTTGGTTATTAAGGATATGGTTATTAAGGTTGGTTATTAAGGATATGGTTATTAAGGTTGGTTATTAAGGTTGGTTATTAAGGATATGGTTATTAAGGTTGGTTATTAAGGATATGGTTATTAAGGTTGGTTATTAAGGATATGGTTATTAAGGTTGGTTATTAAGGTTGGTTATTATGGATATGGTTATTAAGGTTGGTTATTAAGGTTGGTTATTAAGGATATGGTTATTAAGGTTGGTTATTATGGTTGGTTATTAAGGTAAATGATCGGTCTTGACTAAAGTGGAAATAACCTTGTGATGTCAAGTCATCTTTTCTACTAGAGTACCTGGCTTGCCCACAAATTAGACTGGTTCTGGTTTCGAGGTTAGTGTACCAGTGTCCCATCACATCTCCACGTTTACATATCCTTTTTCTTGCTCTACCCTCCCACCCACTTTCTCTCTCTGTGCCCCCCCCCCCCATCTCCTCTCTCTCGCTGGGGTTTGTATAGACCTGTTACCTGCTACACTGTGCTGTGAGTAAACCCCACCCTGTTCCTCTGTTGTACCAGTTATCATCCACCAGACAAAGTGTGTCTTCACCTGGGTGTTCAGTGTTATCGGGTGTGAGTAGAGCTGCCCCAGCGGGGTAACCTTCAGAAGTAGCACATCATTAGGAATATATTAACAACACAACACCTACCGTGCAGGTCACACACACACATCGCATAGAGCTGTCGCCAGAGAGGATTAGGAGGGGTCAGGATGGTGGTGTTACCCGACAGAGAGGCCTGTCGACTGGGCAGCACACGAAGGAACGGGGGGTCAGCATGGTGGTGTGCTACCCGACCGAGAAGCCTGTCGACTGGGAAGCACAGGAAGGAAACGGGGGGGTCAGCATGGTGGTGTGTTACCTGACCAAGAGGCCTGTCGACTGGGCAGCACAGGAAGGAAACGGGGGGGGTCAGCATGGTGGTGCGTTACCTGACCGAGAGGCCTGTCGACTGGGCAGCACAGGAAGGAAACAGGGGGGAGGGGGTTCCCCCTGGAGAACTCCATACCAGTCAGGGAGGTTCTGATCCTACTAATCTTGGAAGCCAGAACCAAATCTTGTGTGCTCTAGAGAGTTTGAATCAAATCAAATCGCCTGCAGAGTCAAATGGAGTAACTAGCTTGCTCCATTTTCATTCTGGGAAGGATGTGTTGAAATCTGAGCTAACTGACTGTGACTGTGTGGCTCATCTCAGGGTGCTTTTTTGTTGTTGTCTTTCGCTCACAGATTGTCCTCTTAGACAAAGGAGGCGAAAATCTGGAGACTTTGAAAGAGGGCTTGGGGAGAGCTCTCCAGCCTGCCTCCTCTCACAGCAGCAGGAACAGGACATTACTGAGCAAATGTTTCCCACGGTACGTGTCAAACCACACACACACACACACACACACACACACACACACACACACACACACACACACACACACACACACACACACACACACACACAGGGGCAGTAATCCCACTTAACGCTGGGAGGCAAACACACCTGCAGTAGTGTGGGTGTCATTCCCCGTCCTGACCCTCACACACACGCGCATGCACACACACACACACACACACACACACACACACACACACACACACACACACACACACACACACACACACACACACACACACACAAATGTAACATTTGGAATGCTTGAGACAAAAAAAAACAACCAAAAAACATTGTGGAAGTACATTTTTTTCTGAAAATAGCCATAAGGATTAATTCTGTGCCAAGAATAAAATCCTAAATTATTTTCTGTAATTATTCAGTAGAGATTACTACGACAGTAGAGCTCTATTGACAGAAGATCGAGAAGGAGGGGAGAGAGAGAGAGTGAGAGATGAGAGAGACAGAGAGAGAGTGTTTTCTTCACCTACTTTTGGTGAATGTAAACATATGTTTCCAAATGCCAATAAAGCCCCTTTTGAATTGAATTGAGACGTTGAAGAGCTATAACGATGATAAAGTGAGGTTATGTGGAGGTGCTGAGATGGACATATATGCACAGAGACATGACAGGACCCATATTTCTCACACCTCTGTGTCAGAACGGACCTAGACAAACATTCCTGGCTGGAGAGAGCGAGAGGGAACTGGAGGGGGGATGGAGGACAGCAAATAGTGGTTAGACAGAACTGATGAGCGGTATTACTCACTCTGGCCAGGGCTAACAGCTGAGAAGCAGGAAAGGTGAGGGAGGGAAGGGGGAGGGTGAGGGAGGGAGGGAGGGAGGGAAGGAGGAAGGGAATGCAGGGAGGGCAGGGGAGGAGGGAGGGAGGGAGGGAGGGAAGGAGGAAGAGGATGGAGGGAAGGGCAGGGAGGGCAGGGGAGGGCAGGGGAGGAGGGAGGGAGGGAGGGAAGGAGGAAGAGGATGGAGGGAAGGAGGAAGAGGATGGAGGAAAGGGCAGCACAGGGCAGGGCAGGGAGGGTCTCAGATCCACCACTGCCTGGCCTGGTCCAACAATCAACGACTGGATTGACACAGTCTCTCTTCCTTCCCAGAGTGTTGTCTCTGTGTGGGAAACTAGCACTGAAGGTTGGGCTGGAGGTGTTGTCTCTGTGTGGGAAACTAGCACTGAAGGTTGGGCTGGAGGTGTTGTCTCTGTATGGGAAACTAGCACTGAAGGTTGGGCTGGAGGTGTTGTCTCTGTATGGGAAACTAGCACTGAAGGTTGGGCTGGAGGTGTTGTCTCTGTGTGGGAAACTAGCACTGAAGGTTGGGCTGGAGGTGTTGTCTCTGTGTGGGAAACAAGCACTGAAGGTTGGGCTGGAGGTGATGTCTCTGTGTGGGAAACTAGCGCTGAAGACAGTGCTTCACTCAGACCCCAACCATTGACAGGTCCTAATCATCCGAGCAGGTAAAACTGCTTGAAAATATCGTCAACACAACCAGGCACTTCTGCCAGGATGTTGGTTCTTAAC
This sequence comes from Oncorhynchus masou masou, assembly GCF_036934945.1. Classification (NCBI taxonomy): domain Eukaryota; kingdom Metazoa; phylum Chordata; class Actinopteri; order Salmoniformes; family Salmonidae; genus Oncorhynchus; species Oncorhynchus masou. The sequence goes on from NC_088242.1 coordinate 2,916,473, forward strand.
TGCAGAAACGCTGGCCATCATCCAGTAACCAATGATATGAAAGAAAATCAAGTAACAAGGGAAGTAAACACTCACACTTGTCTTTTATGACTGGCAGGGACTTCGCTGAGACCTACTTTATTGAGGAATAATGTACTTACTATGAGTGTGATGTGTGGTTGGCCTGGTCCATCCATCACCGACTAGACTAACACAGTCTCTCTTCCTTCCCAGTGGTTGGACACACAACCAGGATGGAACACACAACCAGGATGGAACACGCAACCAGGATGGAACACGCAACCAGGATGGAACACGCAACCAGGATGGAACACGCAACCAGGATGGAACACGCAACCAGGATGGAACACGCAACCAGGATGGAACACGCAATCTTTGTCTCTGATTGAGAACCATACTTAGGCAGCCTGTTTTCCCACTATGGGTTGTGGGTAGTAGTTTTGTGTTTCTGCACCTGACAGGACTGTTTAGTTTCCGTTCATTCTCTTTGATATTTTGTTTTGTGTTCAGTTTAAATAAAAATAACATGAACACTTACCATGTTGCGCTTTGGTCCACACCTTCTTCATACGTTGACCGTTACAGAACTACCCACCACCAAAGGACCAAGCAGCGTGGTGAAGGGGACTCCTGGACAGGTGAGCAGCACTATCTGGAGTATGAGACAACCTGGGAGGAGATAGAGAGGTGGTCAGTTCAACAGGCACGAGAGGCACACGGGGAGATTGGCGGAGTCAGGCGATAGACCTGAGCCAACTCCCCGTGCTTACCGGAAGAAACGCAGTACTGGTCAGGCATCGTGTTATGCGGTTAAGCGCACGGTGTTGCCAGCATGCGCTCATAGCCCGGTGCGCTATAGGCCAGCCCCCCACAAGTGCCATGCGAGAGTGGGCATCCAGCCAGGGCGTGTTGTGTCAGCTCAGCATGTTTGGTCTCCGGTACGCCGTTTCGGCCCATGGTATCCTGCACCGGCACTGCGTGCTGTGTCTCCAGGGCGCTGGGAGGCTGCAGTTCGCCCTATGCCTGCGCTCCGCCCGTGCCGGGCGAATGTGGGCATTGAACCTAAGGGAGAGGTGCGAGTGGTATGCACCAGATCTCCAGTGCTCACCCACAGCCCGGTTCAACCTGTGCCTGCACTCTGGAGGGTCCGGGCTAAAGTGGTCATCCAGCCTGGAGGAGTGGTGCCAAGGCTGCGCACCAGAGCTCCAGTGCTCCCCCACAGCCCGGTCCATCCGGTGCCTCCTTCAAGCACCAGGCCTCCTGTAGGTCTCCCCAGCCTGGTGGGTCCTGTGGCAGCCCCACACACCAGGCTGTCTCTCTGTCTCCTCCCTCCAGGTTCTCCCGCCTGTCCGGCACTTCCAGAGTCACCCTTCACTCCGGAGCTGCCAGAGTCGCCCTTCACTCCGGAGCTGCCAGAGTCGCCCTTCACTCCGGAGCTGCCAGAGTCGCCCTTCACTCCGGAGCTGCCAGAGTCGCCCTTCACTCCGGAGCTGCCAGAGTCGCCCTTCACTCCGGAGCTGCCAGAGTCGCCCTTCAGTCCGGAGCTGCCAGAGTCGCCCTTCACTCCGGAGCTGCCAGAGTCTT
>NC_088242.1:2918556-2960703 GCF_036934945.1 Oncorhynchus masou masou
TTTGCGATCTTTTGTCACATTTCAGGCTTCAAACATAAAGATATAAAACTATATTTTTTTGTGAAGAATCAACAACAAGTGGGACACAATCATGAAGTGGAACGACATTTATTGGATATTTCAAACTTTTTTAACAAATCAAAAACTGAAAAATTGGGCGTGCAAAATTATTCAGCCCCTTTACTTTCAGTGCAGCAAACTCTCTCCAGAAGTTCAGTGAGGATCTCTGAATGATCCAATGTTGACCTAAATGACTAATGATGATAAATACAATCCACCTGTTTGTAATCAAGTCTCCGTATAAATGCACCTGCACTGTGATAGTCTCAGAGGTCCGTTAAAAGCGCAGAGAGCATCATGAAGAACAAGGAACACACCAGGCAGGTCCGAGATACTGTTGTGAAGAAGTGTAAAGCTGGATTTGGATACAAAAAGATTTCCCAAGCTTTAAACATCCCAAGGAGCACTGTGCAAGCGATAATATTGAAATGGAAGGAGTATCAGACCACTGCAAATCTACCAAGACCTGGCCGTCCCTCTAAACTTTCAGCTCATACAAGGAGAAGACTGATCAGAGATGCAGCCAAGAGGCCCATGATCACTCTGGATGAACTGCAGAGATCTACAGCTGAGGTGGGAGACTCTGTCCATAGGACAACAATCAGTCGTATATTGCACAAATCTGGCCTTTATGGAAGTGGCAAGAAGAAAGCCATTTCTTAAAGATATCCATAAAAAGTGTCGTTTAAAGGTTGCCACAAGCCACCTGGGAGACACACCAAACATGTGGAAGAAGGTGCTCTGGTCAGATGAAACCAAAATTTAACTTTTTGGCAACAATGCAAAACGTTATGTTTGGCGTAAAAGCAACACAGCTCATCACAATGAACACACCATCCCCACTGTCAAACATGGTGGTGGCAGCATCATGGTTTGGGCCTGCTTTTCTTCAGCAGGGACAGGGAAGATGGTTAAAATTGATGGGAAGATGGATGGAGCCAAATACAGGACCATTCTGGAAGAAAACCTGATGGATTCTGCAAAAGACCTGAGACTGGGATGGAGATTTGTCTTCCAACAAGACAATGATCCAAAACATAAAGCAAAATCTACAATGGAATGGTTCAAAAATAAACATATCCAGGTGTTAGAATGGCCAAGTCAAAGTCCAGACCTGAATCCAATCGAGAATCTGTGGAAAGAACTGAAAACTGCTGTTCACAAATGCTCTCCATCCAACCTCACTGAGCTCGAGCTGTTTTGCAAGGAGGAATGGGAAAAATTTCAGTCTCTCGATGTGCAAAACTGATAGAGACATACCCCAAGCGACTTACAGCTGTAATCGCAGCAAAAGATGGTGCTACAAAGTATTAACTTAAGGGGGCTGAATAATTTTTCACGCCCAATTTTTCAGTTTTTGATTTGTTAAAAAAGTTTGAAATATCCAATAAATGTCGTTCCACTTCATGATTGTGTCCCACTTGTTGTTGATTTTTCACAAAAAAATACAGTTTTATATCTTTATGTTTGAAGCCTGAAATGTGGCAAATGGTCGCAAAGTTCAAGGGGGCCGAATACTTTCGCAAGGCACTGTAACCTCCACATTGACTCTGTACTGGAACCCCCTGTATATAGCCTCCACATTGACTCTGTACCGTAATACCTTGTATATAGCCTCCACATTGACTCTGTACCGGTACCCCCTGTATGTAGCCTCCACATTGACTCTGTACCGGTACCCCCTGTATATAGCCTCCACATTGACTCTGTACCGTAATACCCTGTATATAGCCTCCACATTGGCTCTGTACCGGTACCCCCTGTAAATAGCCTCCACATTGACTCTGTACTGGTACCCCCTGTATACAGTCTCCACATTGACTCTGTACCGTAATACCCTGTATATGGCCTCCACATTGACTCTGTACCGTAATACCCTGTATATAGTCTCCACATTGACTCTGCACCGGTACCCCCTGTATATAGTCTCCACAATGACTCTGTACCGGTACCCCCTGTATATAGCCTCCACATTGACTCTGTACCGTAATACCCTGTATATAGCCTCCACATTGACTCTGTACCGTAATACCCTGTATATAGCCTCCACAATGACTCTGTACCAGTAACCCCTGTATGTAGCCTCCACATTGACTCCCCTACTGGTACCCTCTGTATATAGCCTCCACATTGACTCTGTACCGTAATACCCTGTATATAGCCTCCACATTGACTCTGTACCGGTACCCCCTGTATATAGCCTCCACATTGACTCTATACCGGTCCCCCCTGTATATAGCCTCCACATTGACTCTTTTCCGGTACCCCCTGTATATAACCTCCACATTGACTCTGTACCGTAATACCCTGTATATAGCCTCCACATTGACTCTGTACCGTAATACCCTGTATATAGTCTCCACATTGGCTCTGTACCGGTACCCCCTGTATATAGTCTCACTAATGTTATTTTACTGCTGCTGTTGAATTATTCGCTACTTTTTTCCCCAATTTTTTTACTTGTCTGTGTTTTACTTAACACTTTTCTTTCTTAACTTCTTAAAACCACTGTTGGTTAAGTGCCTGTAGTAAGTCAGCATTTCACTCAACACCTGTTGTGTTCGTCCCATGTCACAAATAACTTTTGATTTGATTTGATTACTAAATATGTCCATTGTCTTTGTGTCCATACTGATGCCCAAAATGAACCAGGCGTTTGGGACAGACAGCCCACGCGTTTCCATCCAACCGTATGTGTGGAATGTTTAGCGCGTGCTTTATGTCCATCTCTGTGAATGTCTGTTTGCTGACATGCCGTATGCCTGTGTTTTGACTTGTTGATAGGCAGAAAATATGTTCAGAATTTATTTTTCAAACAGACAGGCCCCAGTCCCCCTTGTTTCCAGCCAACCTCTGTGTGTTTTGACTTGAGACAGACAGTCCCCAGTCCCCCTTGTTTCCAGCCAACCTCTGTGTGTTTTGACTTGAGACAGACAGTCCCCAGTCCCCCTTGTTTCCAGCCAACCTCTGTGTGTTTTGACTTGAGACAGACAGTCCCCAGTCCCCCTTGTTTCCAGCCAACCTCTGTGTGTTTTGACTTGAGACAGACAGTCCCCAGTCCCCCTTGTCTCCAGCCAACCTCTGTGTGTTTTGACTTGAGACAGACAGTCCCCAGTCCCCCTTGTTTCCAGCCAACCTCTGTGTGTTTTGACTTAAGACAAACAGTCCCCAGTCCCCCTTGTTTCCAGCCAACCTCTGTGTGTTTTGACTTGAGACAGACAGTCCCCAGTCCCCCTTGTTTCCAGCCAACCTCTGTGTGTTTTGACTCTTTGACAGACAGAGAATGCAGACAGGCCTCAGCAGCAGCATTGGAGGAAGGAGCTGGGTCAGACCCAGAGCAGAGAGACTGGGACTGGGCTTGTGAGTTCTGGTAGTGACCCAGAAAGCATCAGTCACCAGGCCCTGCCTGATCAGGTTGGTGGTGCCCCAAGAACTACAGCCTCTGTGTTATACCACCGATATGCCAAACATGCAGATACATCAATAAATAAATGTATTGCTATGATACCAACACGATCGATGATGTCACAATCAATATGTTAATGTTAAAGGGAATGTGTTTACATTTAAATACATGTGTTGCTATGATACCAACACGATCGATGATGTCACAATCAATATGTTAATGTTATAGGGAATGTGTTTACATTTAAATACATGTGTTTCTATGATACCCCTGGGGCGGCAGGGTGGCCTAGCGGTTAGAGCGTTGGACCACTACCCGAAAGGTTGTGAGTTCAAACCCCCGAGCTGACAAGGTACAAATCTGTCGTTCTGCCCTTGAACAGGGCAGTTAACCCACTGTTCCCAGGCCATCATTGAAAATAAGAATTATTGTAAGTGGCTGTTCCACTGGATGTCAGAAGGTGAATTCACCAATTTGCAAGTCGCTCTGGATAAGAGCGTCTGCTAAATGACTTAAATGTAATGTAAATGTAAAATGTAATACCCATAAGGTTGTCTTTATGCCTCTCTCTCTCTCACACACACAGTTTAATTTCCTCTATTCAAATACTACACACTAGTACTGTATGTGTTGATTATGATATTTTTTTGTCTTGTATATCAGCGACATCGAGACGCGTACAGAAGAAATGTGCCGTCTCCGAGATGTCCTATACCATCGTTCCTCTGCCCTGGTCAGAGATAAACACACACACAGAGAGAGTGCTGAGGAAGCTGATAACACACTCTATGAAACATCAATAAAACAACTTACAAAAACACACACATACTTACAAAGTAAGAGTGTGAAAATTCGACATGGTAAAGCTGTTCTCTTGCCTTTGATACTTTCATTCAGTATGACACAGTGAGACGTAGGTAAGAGAACTCATGTAATACCAGCCAGTCACCAGCAGGGGGAAGTGTCAGGCTACTAATTAGTCTACCAGGGCTTTCCGACCATTTTCCTGGAGAGCTACCATCCTGTCGGTTTTAATTACAACCCTGTTCCTGGAGAGATACCCTCCTGTAGGTTTTAACTCTAACCCTGTTCCTGGAGAGATACCCTCCTGTAGGTTTTAACTCCAACCCTGTTCCTGGAGAGATACCGTCCTGTAGGTTTTAACTCCAACCCTGTTCCTGGAGAGATACCGTCCTGTAGGTTTTAACTCCAACCGTGTTCCTGGAGAGATACCCTCCTGTAGGTTTTAACTCCAACCCTGTTCCTGGAGAGCTACCCTCCTGTAGGTTTTAACTCCAACCCTGTTCCTGGAGAGATACCGTCCTGTAGATTTTCACTCCAATTCTAACCCAGCGAACCTGAGTCAAATAATTAGCTGGTTGATAAGATGAACCAGGTTAGTTACAACTGGGGTTGGAGCCAAATCCCTACAGGAGGGTACCTCTCCAATAACAGAGATGGAATGCCCTGATGTAAACATACAGGGAGGAATCTCTCCAGTAACAGAGATGGAAAGCCCTGATGTAAACCTACAGGAGGGTACCACTCCAGTAACAGAGATGGAAAGCCCTGATGTAACCCTACAGGAGGAATCTCTCCAGTAACAGAGATGGAAAGCCCTGATGTAAACCTACAGGAAGGAATCTCTCCAGTAACAGAGATGGAAAGCCCTGATGTAAACCTACAGGAAGGAATCTCTCCAGTAACAGAGATGGAAAGCCCTGATGTAAACCTACAGGAAGGAATCTCTCCAGTAACAGAGATGGAAAGCCCTGATGTAAACCTACAGGAGGGTACCTCTCCAGTAACAGAGATGGAAAGCCCACAGATCTGTTTTTGTAGGAACCAGACTGGTTAGATGATCTACAGTCGTAAAGCTTTGTTTAGTTTTCACCTGACTTTGGGGTGTTCTCCTCGATACAGGCCTTGGTTCAATGTCCTAGTGGAGAGAGAGAGGGCCTTGGTTCAATGTCCTAGTGGAGAGAGAGAGGGCCTTGGTTCAATGTCCGAGTGGAGTGAGAGAGGGCCTTGGTTCAATGTCCTAGTGGAGAGAGAGAGAGAGGGCCTTGGTTCAATGTCTGAGTGGAGAGAGAGGGCCTTGGTTCAATGTCCGAGTGGAGAGAGAGAGGGCCTTGGTTCAATGTCCGAGTGGAGAGAAAGAGGGCCTTGGTTCAATGTCCTAGTGGAGAGAGAGAGGGCCTTGGTTCAATGTCCTAGTGGAGAGAGAGTGGGCCTTGGTTCAATGTCCTAGTGGAGAGAGAGAGGGCCTTGGTTCATTGTCCGAGTGGAGAGAGAGAGGGCCTTGGTTCATTGTCCGAGTGGAGAGAGAGAGGGCCTTGGTTCAATGTCCTAGTGGAGAGAGAGAGGGCCTTGGTTCAATGTCCTAGTGGAGAGAGAGACAGAGAGAGCGAGGGCCTTGGTTCAATGTCCTAGTGGAGAGAGAGACAGAGAGAGCGAGGGCCTTGGTTCAATGTCCTAGTGGAGAGAGAGACAGAGAGAGAGAGGGCCTCGGTTCAATGTCCTAGTGGAGAGAGAGAGGGCCTTGGTTCATTGTCCTAGTGGAGAGAGCGAGGGCCTTGGTTCATTGTCCTAGTGGAGAGAGAGAGGGCCTTGGTTCAATGTCCTAGTGGAGAGAGAGAGGGCCTTGGTTCAATGTCCTAGTGGAGAGAGAGGGCCTTGGTTCATTGTCCGAGTGGAGAGAGAGAGGGCCTTGGTTCAATGTCCTAGTGGAGAGAAAGAGGGCCTTGGTTCAATGTCCTAGTGGAGAAAGAGAGGGCCTTGGTTCATTGTCCTAGTGGAGAGAGAGAGGGCCTTGGTTCATTGTCCCAGTGGAGAGAGAGAGAGAGAGAGAGAGAGGGCCTTGGTTCATTGTCCCAGTGGAGAGAGAGAGAGGGCCTTGGTTCATTGTCCGAGAGGAGAGACCTACCTATATTTCAATACAATGACCCTCCCCCCTTCCTGCCCCTCAACATGCCCCAAATGTCTCCTCCTACCACACCAAATCGTCTGAGCCAAAATACACAACCCTGTCCCTGAGAATCGACGCCTCAATCAACCCTGCCACCACACACACACACACACCTCTCCACCAGGCTTCTACAGTACCTCTCCCACAGTGATACGCATATAATTTACATAATTAGACCTGCAATTAAATAACAACTTACACTCTTAGAAAAATAGGTGCTGTCTTTAACCTAAACAGGTTCTTCAGCTGTTCAGAGGAGAAGCCTTTGAAGAACCCTTTTCGTTACAGATAGACCCCTATTTTGGGTTCCATGTAGAACCCTTTCCCCAAGCGGTTCTACATGGAACCCAAAACTCTAAAAAATGGTTATCCATTTTGGACAGCCAAAGAAACCTTTTGGAACCATTTTTCTCTAAGAGTGAAGTCAGGACAGGGTCTTTATCTAGAGGGGTTATACTGTCATAACAGCTGGACAGGGTCTTTATCTAGAGGGGTTATAACAGCTGGACAGGGTCTTTATCTAGAGGGGTTATACTGTCATAACAGCAGGACAGGGTCTTTATCTAGAGGGGTTATACTGTCATAACAGCTGGACAGGGTCTTTATCTAGAGGGGTTATAACAGCTGGACAGGGTCTTTATCTAGAGGGGTTATACTGTCATAACAGCTGATGTCAGGACAGGGTCTTTATCTAGAGGGGTTATGCTGTCATAACAGCTGGACAGGGTCTTTATCTAGAGGGGTTATACTGTCATAACAGCTGGACAGGGTCTTTATCTAGAGGGGTTATGCTGTCATAACAGCTGGACAGGGTCTTTATCTAGAGGGGTTATAACAGCTGGACAGGGTCTTTATCTAGAGGGGTTATACTGTCATAACAGCTGGACAGGGTCTTTATCTAGAGGGGCTGTCATGCTGTCTTTATCTAGGGGTTATATAACAGCTGGACAGGGTCTTTATCTTTATCTAGGGTCTTTATCTAGAGGGGTTATACTGTCATAACAGCTGGACAGGGTCTTTATCTAGAGGGGTTTGCTGTCATAACAGCTGGACAGGGTCTTTATCTAGAGGGGTTATAACAGCTGGACAGGTGGTTTATGAGGGTTTAAATAGCTGGACAGGGTCTTTATCTGGAGGGGTTATACTGTCATAACAGCTTTTTAATTTCAGGTTTGATAGTGTCAACAGCTGATAGTATTTCATGTGGAACCTTATCTTCATGTTTGTTGTTGTAAACTGTACAGAGGTCCTGGACAGGGTCTTTATCTAGAGCATGGCGCTTAACAGCTGGACAGCGTCTTTATCTAGCTGGGGTTTATACCCATATGTATAAGTAGCTGGACAGGGTCTTTATCTAGCTTTGGACATAACAGCGTCTGCTAAATGGGATATATTATTATTATTATTATATATTACAGCACATGATATATCAGATGAGGATAAAGATGTCATAACAGATGGAAACCAAACAGGGTTGAAGATGTAGATTGGGTTTTGACAGTCTGTCTGGCCTGTCTGTCTGGCCTGTCAGGCCTGTCTGTCTGTCTGTCTGTCTGTCTGTCTGTCTGTCTGTCTGGTTGGCTATGACAGCTGTCTGTCTGTCTGTCTGTTATCTGTCTGTTTGGCTAGCTGGCTCTTTATCTAGAGGGGTTATACTGGCTGGCTGACTAGGAAAATCCTGTCTTATCTTCTACTATAAAACCCTGAACTTCTTCAGGAGGAAGGTACTTTATTGGAGGCAAAACAAAGAGACTTATACTGTCAGAAACAGCTGGATGGGTCTTTATCCAGTAGGGGTTTACTGTCTTAACAGTAGGACAGGGTCTTTATCTAGAGGAACCCTTTATGGGCTTGACAGGAACCCTTTATCTAGAGGAACACCTTTACTGGGCTTGACCAGTAGGAACACCTTTATGGGTCTTGACCAGTAGGAACACCTTTATGGGCTTGACCAGTAGGAACACCTTTATGGGCTTGACCAGTAGGAAGGGTCTTTATCTAGTAGGAACCCTTTAGTATAAACTGCTGAGAATGAAACCATTAAGGAAACAATGTCCCATTTTTCCTTAGCCCCACTGTAGAGTTATACTGTCAAAAACAGGCAGACAGACAGACAAATCTAGTCAGTCCCAATTTGTCCTACACCCATCTCCCAGGGTCTTAATCTACAGTGTATAAATCGGTCCCAACAGTTCCCTACCCCCATCTCCCTTGGTCCTAACCCTACAGTGTTTAAGTAACGGTCTGGACAGGGTCCCTTTTCTTAGTCCAAATCCCACAGCGGATAAGCCAGTCCCTTTCCCAACCCCATCAGGGGTTAGTCCTAACCCAACAGTGTTCACGAATAATAATAATATGAAATTAGCCAATAGAATTGGATTCTATCTAATAATGTTACTTGCATAATTTCAAATTTATTTAATATTTATACAGTATCAGTCAAAAGTTTGGACAGGGTCTTTATCTAGAGGGTTATACTGTATATTTTGGACTATTTTCTTTATCTAGAAAAGTAGTGAAGACATCAAAACTATGAAATAACACATATGGAATCATGTCTTTATCTAAAGGTGTTCAACAAATCAAAAATATATTTTATATTTGAGTTTCTTTATCTTTCTTGATGACAGCTTTGCACACTTGTCATTCTCTCTGGACCAGTCTTTATCTGGAATGCTTTACCAACAATCTTGAAGGGTCTTTATCTAGGGGGGTTATCACAGCATCATCTGACTGAACTTGGACAGGGTCTTTATCGTTACAGGGGACATCCTCCTCCCTCATGTGGTAACTTCCTGACAGGTCTTTATCTGACATGACCCTCCAACATGACAATGCCACCAGCCATACTTTATCTAGAGCATGATTATACTGTCAAGACAGGAATGTCAGTGTTCTGCCATCTAGAAGGGTTCGGATCTCAATCCCAATGAGCACGTCTGGGACCTGTTGGATCAGAAGGTGAGGTCTAGTCTGGGCCATTAACAGCTGGACAGGAACTTGCTTTATGGAAGAGTGGGTTATACATCTAGTAGGGGAAATGGGCTTGAATAGCAGGGAACCCTTTCATAACAGCTGGACAGGGTCTTTATCCATGAGGAGATGCACTGCAGTACATAACAGCTGGTGGACAGATACTAACTGTTATTTTGATTTTGAACAGCTTTGTTCAGGGACACATTATTCAATTTCTGTCACATGTCTGTGGAACTTGTTCAGTTTATGTCTCAGTTGTGGAATCTTGTTATGTTCATACAAATATTTACACATGTTGAGTTTTTGAAAATAAAGAGTTGACAGTGAGACAACGTTTTCATATTCTGCTGGACAGGGTCTTTATCTTAATCATTCTGGATTGACCATAACCAGCCAATGGACAGGGTCTTTAATCTAGTTCCAAGCCTTAGATGTCATAACACATGTCTTTATCTGTATAGCCAGGGTCTTTATCTACATCCTTCCATTTTACCTTCATGAACAGCTGGACAGGGTCTTTATCTAGAGGGTTATACTGTCAAAATAAATCCTTTACTTAAGGTAGAATCATATTACCCATTGATTGATTGGGTCTTTATCCAGATACTGTCATAACAGTTCTGGAAGGGTCTTTATCTGAAGCAGACATTATGACTGACAACCTGGACCTGAATAACAGCTGAGACTGAAGAAATTTATCTAAAAGGGTTATACTGTCATATTCAGCTTGGACAGGGTCTTTATCTGAGGGGTTATTGATTCTGTTAACAGCTGGACAGAGTCTTTATCAGAGGGGTTGACTGTCATATTGATTCTGTTTCCTCTTGGCAGAGTCTTTATCTGACTGCTATACTGTCATAATCAGCTGAAGTCAGGACAGGGTCTTTATCTAATTACCTACAGACTCACTAACAGGCTGGACAGTTTGTCTGTATCTAGCCAAATGATGAACAAGACTTATGTGACACGAGACTATATCTATCCGGAACCTTCCGATCTGTAAACATAGGGTTAGGCCCAGCTGGAAGGGTCTTTATCTAGAGGGGATGGGCTGACCAATAACAGCTGGACAGGGTCTTTATCTGAGGCCATACAGTCATAACAGCTGGACACCCTGTGGGGTCTTTATCTGAGCTGTAGTTAAATGCAATTTCTGTAACTCTGGACAGGGTCTTTATCTAGTGTGCTCTGGTAATTTACATTTACATTTAATATAACAGCTGGACAGGGTCTTTATCTGGGGTTATACTGTCATCCCTCCCTCCCTCCAGGATGTCCCTTTTATCTCCCTCCCTTATACTGTCATAACAGCTGAGTCAGGGTCCCTTTATCTAGAGGGGTTATACTGTCATAACAGCTGGACAGGGTCCTTTATCTAGAGGGGTTATAATCTGTCAATAACAGCTGGACAGAGGTCTTTATCTAAAGGGGTTATACTGTCATAACAGTCTGGACTGTCTGTCCCTTTATCTGTCCTGGTAAAGTCATAACAGCTGGACAATATAGTTACTAGTCTATGGAGGAGGTGGAAACAGCTGGTCACAGGGTCTTTATCTGTTCCCCCGGACTGTCATAACAGCAGGACAGGGTCTTTATCTAGAGGGGTTATAACAGCTGGACAGGGTCTTTATCTAGAGGGGTTATAACAGCTGGACAGGGTCTTTATCTAGAGGGGTTTTACTGTCATAACAGCTGGACACACACTTTATCTAGAGGGGTTATAACAGCTGGACACGGTCTTTACACGAGGGGTTATACACAGCTGGACAGGGTCTTTATCTAGAGTGGTTATGAACTGTCATAACAGCTGGACAGGGTCTTTATCTAGAATGGGGGTTATACTGTTGTACATACAGGTGGTGGAACACACACACAAAAAGTGTACTTGACTAACTTGACTCCTACAGCCATCACTCAGTGTAAAACGTGTTAATTATGTTCTGGACAAAGGAGATGCATCCATTGGACCTTTTCTGTTTGTCACTGTAAACTTACAGCACAGCCATATATCAGATAGGATAAATGGATTCTAATTATGATGGAAACCAAACCAGGGTTGAAGATCTGATTGACTAGTGACTTAGGGAAGTCTATCTGGCCTGTCTGGAGGAGGGGACCTGTCAGGTTTTGTCGGGAAAAACTCTTCTCTTCTCTACAGGTTTATGGGCTGCTAGTTAAACAGAGTTCACTACACAGATCATCATTTTGTCAAACTGTTCTGTGCTTTTATTCCTTCCTCTGAAACCCCAAAAAAAGTTTTTGCCAGATTTATTTTTAAAATGTTATATCCTATCCTTAAGCTGTGTTTCAATTTGGAGATAGACTGGAATTAAACTATGAGACAGAAATAATTTTACTGTGAAAGGTGCAAAATGCAGAAATCGCTTCACCATTTCCTGGTGTTTAATGTTTAAATGTTTAATAGTTCACCTGATGTCAAAACAAGAAATAAAACTCAACTCTGGACCTGGATGTCAGTTCCTCTGCATTTTTTTTTTTGCACTGGGACACCAGGTGGTTGATTCCCCTCTAACCAGGGACTGATTTAGACCTGGGACACCAGGTGGTTGATTCCCCTCTAATCAGGGACTGATTTGACCTAGGGACACCAGGTGGGTGATTTCCCCTAATCAGGGACTGATTTAGACCTGGGACACCAGGTGGGTGATTCCCTCGAATCAGGGACTGATTTAGACCTGGGACACCAGGTGGGTGACCAATCAGGGACTGATTTAGACCTGGGACACCAGGTGGGGCAATTAATTATCAGGTAAAACAGAAAACCAGCCATATCCAGACTTCATAGGGTCAGAGTTAAAACCCTGGTGTAGGGAATCATTGTACCATCTAAAACCATCTAAAAATTATTATTTTTTAAATAACCAAAGATATTGTATTTTGACCAGTAGGAACCCTGGTGTACAAAACAGGAAGTAAAACATGCAAAAAACTAAACTTAAGAATGGGAATCATAGAAATAGACCAGTAGGAACATACCTATGCTTCTTAGACCTGTCAATGAGAATGACCTATTATAATTAACATTTCTATGTTAATTTGGTTGGGCAAAATTTGACCATATTGGAACACCTTTATGAAGGTGCAGTAGGAAAACCCTTTATTATTTCCAGTTAGGAACCCTTTTTGATGATTATAAAAATATAAACATTTTCAAATTAAGGATTGGTCCTTTAGGAACACTCTTGCTAGTGTAAAGGCTGTAACTTCTGTTTGGATCTGTCCTTTATGTGACTTGACCAGTAGGTTGTCCTGATGTCAATGAGGGCCTAAGTCAGGTAACCCTTTATGGGCATTGACACGTTTATATAACCTAAATCAGTGTTTAAAACAGAAGATAAGGCCTTTAGATGAGCCAATGCTCAATTAAACATGACAGGAACAATCTTTTTCCAGTCAGTTTTAAACCAGGAGAACCACCTATACGTTTTCAGATTTTGTGAAAGTGTTAACTACCCCATCGTCTCATTTAGAGTCATTTAGTCATTAGAAATGTTGACTTTATGCCTTTTATTCAGATCAGGTTAGAAATGTCTGTCACCTTCCTAGATTTCAGCACAACTGAACGGGACATTTTGGTCCTAACCCTAGTGGTTAGAGCAATGGGCCAGTAACCCTAAAGGTTCCTTGATCCAAATCCCTGACAGCGTATAAAGTCGTTCTGTCCCTGAACAGGCAGTTTAACCCACTGTTCTTCGGCCATCATTGTAAATAAGAATTTGTTCTTAACTGACTTACCTAGTTAAATAAACAATCAATAAATGTACAACAAAAAAAATGATTAATGTAATATTTTAAATCGTGTTGTGTTGTTTTAACTGGACCGCGTTGAGTTCATTTCCCCTGACTCTCTGAGTGAAAAAGACATGGGAGGCGTCTCATTATCATATTTCCCTGCATGCATTGTTGCCGGTAGATTTTTAAAATAGTTTGTTTTAATATTTATATTTCCTCGTGCACATTGATTAATTGAACGTATACTATACCAGTAGAGTTTTCTGAGTGACCCCATACAAGTGTCATGGGACTCATCTGAAAAGTACCGTTGACATCAAAACTATGAAATAACACATATGGAAACAGAAAATGTAAAAAAGTTTTTTCTACAAGTGTCAAAGGACTTTTCTTTTGAGCTTTCTTTCATCTTTGCGCATTGGAGAAGTATTCAGACACCTTTTTCCACATTTTGTCTAAAATTCTTCAACCATTTTCCCTGGAATCTACACACAATAATCATAAGGACTAAGTCATGGTTTGTAGTAATTTTTCAAAACATAAAAATAAAAACAGAAAACCTTATTTACATAAGTATTCAGACACTTTGCTATGAGAATCTAAATTGAGCTCAGGTGCATCCTGTTTCCATTGATCATCCTTGAGATGTTTCTACAACTTGATTGGAGTCCATCCTGTGACCAATTCAATTGATTGGACATGATTTGGAAAGACACACACCTGTCTATATAAGGTCCCACAGTTGACAGTGCATGTCAGCTTTGCAAAAAACCAAGGAAGAGGTCGAAGGAAATCTCCAATCCCTGGCAAATCTGGTTGAGGCCAGTCCTGAGGAGGAACCAAACCATTTCTGCAGCATTGAAGGTCCCCAAGACAATGTCCATCATTCTTAAATGGAAGAAGTTTGGAACCACCAAGACTCTTCCTGTTCAGACAGCCGCTCGGCCAAACTGTTCTGTCAGGGTAGAAAGGCCTGTGGAGTGACCAATTCACCTTATGGTCACTCTGACAGATCCTCTGTGGAATGGGAGGATTATGTTCATACCATTTGTTCAGCATTCCACATTATTTTCTTAAACGCAGTTGGACAGTGGCCAGACGGAACCTGTTCATATTCTCAGTTTGGAATTTCTTTGGCATCAAAGGATTTCTCAGTCAGTTTTCAACCAGGAGAAATAAACGCAGTTCAGGACAATTAGTTCCAAGCCCAGTGCCACAGACAACACAGGAGTGGTTACCATTTCTGGACAATCTTTGAATTCCATTTGGCCATTATTCATGATTCCCAGTCTTGAACCCGATCAAACATCTACAGTGAGACCTCAAAATAAATGTCCACAGAATCCCATTACCCTGACATTTCTTTTGCAATGGGACTCCCCATTTTACAGGTTCTGATTTTGGAAGGTCATTGAACCAGACATTATGACTACAACCTGACCTGTATTCAAAACCAAAGGTGCTTTAACAAATGTACAGAGTAAATCAGATTACTTATGTGAATGTGATATTTCAGTTTTTTCCTTTAACAGTTTCTGTTCCTAAAAATGTGTTTTTGCTTTGTTATTGTGCAGAGTCTGTTATGCTGGGCAAAAAACAATTTAATCCAAAAGTAAGGCTGTAACGTAACAAAATGTGAACATGTCTGTTCAACCCTTTCCTATTGATTCTGTTTTTGCAGAGTCTGTTCAATGCTGACTGTCCTATTTGATTCTATTTCCTACGGCAGAGTCTGTTCATATTTGACTGTCCTATTGATTCTGTTTCCTCTGGTCCCAAAGTCTGTTCAAATGCTGAATGTCCTATTGATTCTGAATTCCTCAAATGCAACTTTTAAATTACCTTCCAGGTGACTCATGACCTCATGGCAGAGTCTGTTCAATGCTGACTGTGTTTGATTCTGTTTCCTAAGGCAGAGTCTGTTCACTGCGGATCCTGTCCGACTGTAAACATCTGGAAAGTCTGGCTGACTGGCGGATCTGGAAGGGTAGGCTGACTCGGATCTGGAAGAGTCTGGCTGACTGGCAGATATGTGGTCTGGGGGACGAAGGGTTGGCAGATAGGAAGAGTCTGGCTGACTGGCGGATCTGGATTAGGGAGTCTGGCTGCAGCAGATCTGGAACACCTGGCTGTGGGATCTAAGGGTCCTGGCTGTAGTTATCCTGGCTTCCTGTGGCTCTGAAAAGTTTACTGACTCGGATTTGTTCTGTGTGCGGATCTGTTCACAGCATCTGGAAGAAGACTGGCTGACTGTTGGATCCTGTCCCTGGCGGATCCTGGAAGATCCTGGCTCCCTCGGATCTCCCTCCCTGACTGGCCCTCTGGAAGAGTCTCCCTGACTCCCTCTGGAAGGGTCCCTGGCTGACTCCTCTGGAAGAGTCTTTCCTGACTGGCAGATCTGGAAGAGTCTCTGTCTGGCGGATCTGGCTGACTGGCGGATCTGGAAGAGTCTGGCTGACTGGCGGATCTGGAAGAGTCTGGCTGACTGGCAGATGACTGACTGGCGGATCCTGTCTGACTGGCGGATCTGAAAGAGTCTCTGACTTCTCTGGAAAACCACCCTGACTGGCGGATAGTCTACTGACCTGTCTGTCTGTCTGCCTGTCTGTCTGTCCTGTCTGTCTGTCCTGGAAGCCTCACAAATATGGAAGAGTCTAGTCCTCACTGGAGGAGGTGGAAACTGGCTGATTGGTCACGTAGAAGTGGATGGGCAATCTGGAAGATCTGGCTGACCTCCTCTGACTTCTCTACAGGTTTCTGGCTGCTGGCGGTCTAAACAGAGTCTCACTACTTGTCAAACTGTTCAGATCCTCACTGGCGGATCTGGAAAATGTCTATATGACTGTTTTGTTTCCTGGATAGACTCTGAGAACTGGAAGATCCTGGCTGATGGCGGATTTTTAAAATGTTGGCTGACTGGCGGATCCTTAAGCTCTGTTTGTTTGGAGGATCTGGAAGGTTTACTATGGCAGATCTGGAAAGTAATTTTACTGTGACAGATCTGCAAAAGTCTGCAGACTGGCGGACCATTGACTGGCGGATTTAATGTTTAAATGATTGGAAGAGTTCACCTAATGTCAGTTTCTGGAAGAGTCTGGCA
This sequence comes from Oncorhynchus masou masou, assembly GCF_036934945.1. Taxonomy (NCBI): domain Eukaryota; kingdom Metazoa; phylum Chordata; class Actinopteri; order Salmoniformes; family Salmonidae; genus Oncorhynchus; species Oncorhynchus masou. The sequence goes on from NC_088242.1 coordinate 2,934,820, forward strand.
ATGGATCCTCAACTCTGGACCTGAAGATTTGGTTGACTGCGGACACCAGAGTCTGGCTGATTCCCCTCGGATCAGGGACTGATTTAGACCTGGACACCAGTCTGGTGATTCCTCGGATCAGGGACTGATTTAGACCTGGGACACCAGGTGGGTGATTCCCTCTAATCAGGGACTGATTTAGACCTGGGACACCAGATCCTGGTGATGGCGGATCTGGAAATCAGGGACTGGCGGATCTGAGACCTGGGACAGAGTCTGGTGATTCCCCTCTAATCAGGGACTGGATTGGAAGACCTGGGACACCAGGTGGGTGATTCCCTCTAATCAGGGACTGATTTGACCTGGGATCTGGAAGGTCTGGCTGACAATCAGCGGACTGGAAGACCTGGCTGACTGGTGGATTCTCCTCTAATCAGGGACTGATTTAGACCTGGGACACCTGGTGGTGCGGATTAATTATCAAGTAAAACAGAAAACCAGGAAGATCCTGGACTTCATAGGGTCAGGTTAAATACCTCTGGTGTAGGGAATCATTGGACCATCTAAAACCATCTAAAAATTATTATTTTTAAATAACCAAAGATATTGTATTTTTAGCGGATCCTGGCAAACTGGTGTACAAAACAGGAAGTAAAACATGCAAAAAACTAAACTTAAGAATGGGAATCATAGAAATGGCGGCTCTGGCTGCTCCATGCTGACTGGCGGCTCCGGCTGCTCCATGCTGACTGGCGGCTCTGGCTCAATGAGAATGACCTATGAATGATTTCTATGTTAATGGTTGGATCGCTCCAAAATTTTACATATTGTAAATTCATATGAAGGTGCTGGAAAATCCCAAATAGCTTATTTCTCAGTTAAAAACAGATCTTGTTTGATGATTATAAAACTAAAAAATAAACATTTTCAAATTAAGGATTGGTCCTTTAGTCCTCTCACTGTGCTAGCTGTAAAGGACTCTGTAACTTCTGTTTGGATCTGTCCTGGTGTGTGACAGACTGGCAGCTCTAGCTGTCCATTCAATGGGGCTCTGGTCACTGAAAACCAGGAACTCCACAGCGCTGTAGATGAGGAAGGCTCTGGCAGTGCTAAACAGGCGGGAGACTCGGCAGCGCAGGAGAGGATAAGGCCTTTAGCGCTGAACAGGCGAAGCGCACTGAAGGCCTGTCATCTTTCCAGTGCGTGGTGCTGGCACTGGTGGTACTGGGCCGAGGACACGCACAGGAAGCCTGGTGCGGGGAGCTGCCACCCGGAGGGCTGGTGTGTGGAGGTGGCAACCAGGAGAACCACCTGAAGGTGTTTTCAGATTTTGTGAAAGTGTTAACACCCCATCGTGCTCATTTAGGGAGTCATTTAGTCATTAGAAATGTAGGTGACCATTTCATGCCTTTTTATTCAGATCAGTGTTAGAAATGTCTGTCACCTTACCTAGATTTCAGCACAACTCAAATCGGGACATTTGGGTGGGCGTATAGCCTAGTGGTTAAAGCACCAACACAGCAACTCCCCATAAGGTTCTCTCCTCCAATTTCCCCATTAACAGCCTTAAATCTCTGCTTCGCTCCCTGAACAGGCTGGTTTAACTCCTCCTGTTCTTCAGCCATCATTGTAAATAGGGAATTTGGCTTAGGTCTGACTTGACTCTAGTTAAATAAATGAGCCCCCAAAAAGAGATTAATTTAATATTTTAAATCGTGTTGTGTTGTTTTAACTCCATTCTCCTATAACCCTTTTCCACTGACTCTCTGAGTGAAAAAGACATGGGAGGGGTCTCATTATCATATTTCCCGCCCATGCATTGTTCCCGGGTAGTATTTTAAAATAGTTTGTTTTAATATTTATATTTCCTGCTGCACATTGATTAATTGAACGCCGCTTGGTCCTGTAGAGACTGGTGGGTGACCCCATACAAGTGTCATGGGACTCATCTGAAGTCAGTCGGATGTGCCAACTTATGTCTGTAGTGTCTAGTCTTTAATAAACAAAAGTAAACACTTCTCGTTTTGCAAAAACTACAAGTGTCACAGGACTTGTCTTTCTGTGCTTTCTAACACAGGACAGGGACAAAAGGACAATAAGGACAATCACCCACAAACACTCAAAAATATGGCTGCCTAAATATGGTTCCCAATCAGAGACAACGATAAACACCTGCCTCTGATTGAGAACCACTTAAGCCATAGATACACCTAGAACAGGTTTTTAAGCTATTATTAAAATACATTGAAAAAATACAAAAACACAAATACCAAAACCCATTCAGACACCTTGGCTGACCAATCAAATGAAGAAAACTCAAAATTCTTTTCCATTGATCATCCTTGAGATGTTTCCAAACTTTTTATTGGGTACCTGGATATTCAATTGATTGGACTTAAATTTTAAATCAAATCACTATATGTCCATCTGAAAAAAGGTCCATACAGTTGACAGTGTATGTCAGAGCAAAAAACCAAGCCATGAGGTCGAAGCGACATCAACTGTTTGTTTTTTTACATCACCAATCAATGCGGATAGAGTAGGCAAGAGAGAGAGAGAGAGGGTTGGGAAGGTGACGTTATAGGAATAGGTCCACAGTATTATACCCAGGAGGAGCGGCTTCTATGGAGGAACTTTGAATGTCCTTTGAGATCGCTTGCTAACAAGATTTTGTACAGTAGCCTATGCTTCTGAGGGAGAGGGGCATGTAGCCCTAAACCTGAAAGGACAAAATTTCCAGCTTGCAGCAGGCAGACACTGGAATACGTTTCTGAGCGACAAAGTGAGGGCTTTGCATAGGCGTTTTGTTATGTTTTGTTGTGGGGCTAGAGAAAAATATCTGGAAGGTGAAATAACATTATTAACCGGTTTCCATGCATTTAAAAATAACGATTCTGTTCCGGAACAGCATGGATCCCTTTCTGTTCCTTGAAAAAAATGTTAATTTCAAATTTTCGGTTTAGTTCCCTGAACCGGTTCCAGCCACTGACACACACACCTACGTACGGCCCTCTTCGCCCCTGCCAGGACAGCATTCCCCACATCCCCGAGAAATAGCCCCTCCCTCCCCGCTCCTCGTCTCCCAGAAATAAAGCAATTAGAGCCGAAGGAAAAACTCCGGGAAAACCCGGCGCAGTGCCTTGCTCATTTACTTTTAGTATGAGCCAGTCCACTCTCTCCATCTGTTTGGTTATTTATATGTACGGGTTATTAAGATGTATGATTTATTAGTCATTATATTTACTCTTTCCCTGTTTTTTTATGGGTCTCTATTGATGATCTCTTCAGCGTGTTGAATTTCACAGCTGTCTGTGTATTATCCGTATGGAGTATTAGATATGTCAGTACGGAGGAGCATACGAAGGTATTTTTATCTCACTAAATGGAAAACTTTGTATAAGAGCAGACTTGGGTTGGTCTCCTTCTCAGCAGAGAGAATCTTAGTCAATGCAAGGATATGGTTATTAAGGTTGGTTATTAAGGTTGGTTATTTAGGATATGGTTATTATGGTTGGTTATTAAGGTTGGTTATTTAGGATATGGTTATTAAGGTTGGTTATTAAGGATATGGTTATTAAGGTTGGTTATTAAGGTTGGTTATTTAGGATATGGTTATTAAGGTTGGTTATTAAGGTTGGTTATTTAGGATATGGTTATTATGGTTGGTTATTAAGGTTGGTTATTAAGGATATGGTTATTAAGGATATGTTTATTAAGTTATTAAGGATATGGTTATTATGGTTGGTTATTAAGGTTGGTTATTAAGGATATGGTTATTATGGTTGGTTATTAAGGATATGGTTATTAAGGATATGGTTATTAAGGTTGGTTATTAAGGATATGATTATTAAGTTATTAAGGATATGGTTATTAAGGTTGGTTATTAAGGATATGGTTATTAAGGTTGGTTATTAAGGATATGGTTATTAAGGATATGGTTATTAAGGTTGGTTATTAAGGATATGGTTATTAAGGATATGGTTATTAAGGATATGGTTATTAAGGATGGTTATTAAGGTTGGTTATTAAGGATATGGTTATTAAGGTTGGTTATTAAGGATATGGTTATTAAGGTTGGTTATTAAGGATATGGTTATTAAGGTTGGTTATTAAGGATATGGTTATTAAGTTATTAAGGTTGGTTATTAAGGATATGGTTATTAAGGTTGGTTATTAAGGATATGGTTATTATGGTTGGTTATTAAGGTTGGTTATTAAGGATATGGTTATTATGGTTGGTTATTAAGGTTGGTTATTAAGGATATGGTTATTAAGGATATGGTTATTAAGGTTGGTTATTAAGGATATGGTTATTAAGGTTGGTTATTAAGGATATGGTTATTAAGGTTGGTTATTAAGGTTGGTTATTAAGGATATGGTTATTAAGGTTGGTTATTAAGGATATGGTTATTAAGGATATGGTTATTAAGGATATGGTTATTAAGGTTGGTTATTAAGGATATGGTTATTAAGGTTGGTTATTAAGGATATGGTTATTAAGGTTGGTTATTAAGGTTGGTTATTAAGGATATGGTTATTAAGGTTGGTTATTAAGGATATGGTTATTAAGGTTGGTTATTAAGGATATGGTTATTAAGGTTGGTTATTAAGGTTGGTTATTATGGATATGGTTATTAAGGTTGGTTATTAAGGTTGGTTATTAAGGATATGGTTATTAAGGTTGGTTATTATGGTTGGTTATTAAGGTAAATGATCGGTCTTGACTAAAGTGGAAATAACCTTGTGATGTCAAGTCATCTTTTCTACTAGAGTACCTGGCTTGCCCACAAATTAGACTTGGTTCTGGGTTTCGAGGTTAGTGTACCAGTGTCCCATCACATCTCCACGTTTACATATCCTTTTTCTTGCTCTACCCTCCCACCCACTTTCTCTCTCTGTGCCCCCCCCATCTCCTCTCTCTCGCTGGGGTTTGTATAGACCTGTTACCTGCTACACTGTGCTGTGAGTAAACCCCACCCTGTTCCTCTGTTGTACCAGTTATCATCCACCAGACAAAGTGTGTCTTCACCTGGGTGTTCAGTGTTATCGGGTGTGAGCAGAGTCGCCCCAGCGGGGGTACCCTTCAGAAGTAGCACATCATTAGGAATATATTAACAACACAACACCTACCGTGCAGGTCACACACACACATCGCATAGAGCTGTCGCCAGAGAGGATTAGGAGGGGTCAGGATGGTGGTGTTACCCGACAGAGAGGCCTGTCGACTGGGCAGCACACGAAGGAACGGGGGGTCAGCATGGTGGTGTGTTACCCGACCGAGAGGCCTGTCGACTGGGAAGCACAGGAAGGAAACGGGGGGGTCAGCATGGTGGTGTGTTACCTGACCAAGAGGCCTGTCGACTGGGCAGCACAGGAAGGAAACGGGGGGGGTCAGCATGGTGGTGCGTTACCCGACCGAGAGGCCTGTCGACTGGGCAGCACAGGAAGGAAACAGGGGGGAGGGGGGGGTTCCCCCTGGAGAACTCCATACCAGTCAGGGAGGTTCTGATCCTACTAATCTTGGAAGCCAGAACCAAATCTTGTGTGCTCTAGAGAGTTTGAATCAAATCAAATCGCCTGCAGAGTCAAATGGAGTAACTAGCTTGCTCCATTTCATTCTGGGAAGGATGTGTTGAAATCTGAGCTAACTGACTGTGACTGTGTGGCCTATCTCAGGGTGCTTTTTTGTTGTTGTCTTTCGCTCACAGATTGTCCTTCCAGAGACAAAGGGAGGGCGTGTACCTGGAGACTTTAAGAAAGAGGGCTTGGGGAGAGCTCTCCAGCCTGCCTCCTCTCACAGCAGCAGGAACAGGACATTACTGAGCAAATGTTTTACCAGTAATCCCACTTAACAGGCAAACACACCTGCAGTACACAGTGTCACACACACACACACACACACACACACACACACACACACACACACACACACACACACACACACACACACACACACACACACACACACACAGGGGCAGTAATCCCACTTAACGCTGGGAGGCAAACACACCTGCAGTAGTGAGGGTGTCATTCCCTGCCCTGACCCCTCACACACACACGCGCATGCACACACACACAACACACACACACACACACACACACACACACACACACACACACACACACACACACACACACACACACACAAATGTAACATTTGGAATGCTTGAGACAAAAAAAAAACAACCTAAAAACATTGTGGAAGTACATTTTTTTCTGAAAATAGCCATAAGGATTAATTCTGTGCCAAGAATAAAATCCTAAATTATTTTCTGTAATTATTCAGTAGAGATTACTACGACAGTAGAGCTCTATTGACAGAAGATCGAGAAGGAGGGGAGAGAGAGAGTGAGAGATGAGAGAGACAGAGAGAGAGTGTTTTCTTCACCTACTTTTGGTGAATGTAAACATATGTTTCCAAATGCCAATAAAGCCCCTTTTGAATTGAATTGAGACGTTGAAGAGCTATAACGATGATAAAGTGAGGTTATGTGGAGGTGCTGAGATGGACATATATGCACAGAGACATGACAGGACCCATATTTCTCACACCTCTGTGTCAGAACGGACCTAGACAAACATTCCTGGCTGGAGAGAGCGAGAGGGAACTGGAGGGGGGATGGAGGACAGCAAATAGTGGTTAGACAGAACTGATGAGCGGTATTACTCACTCTGGCCAGGGCTAACAGCTGAGAAGCAGGAAAGGTGAGGGAGGGAAGGGGGAGGGTGAGGGAGGGAGGGAGGGAGGGAAGGAGGAAGGGAATGCAGGGAGGGCAGGGGAGGAGGGAGGGAGGGAGGAGGGAAGGAGGAAGAGGATGGAGGGAAGGGCAGGGAGGGAGGGCAGGGGAGGGCAGGGGAGGAGGGAGGGAGGGAGGGAAGGAGGAAGAGGATGGAGGGAAGGAGGAAGAGGATGGAGGAAAGGGCAGCTCAGGGCAGGGCAGGGAGGGTCTCAGATCCACCACTGCCTGGCCTGGTCCAACAATCAACGACTGGATTGACACAGTCTCTCTTCCTTCCCAGAGTGTTGTCTCTGTGTGGGAAACTAGCACTGAAGGTTGGGCTGGAGGTGTTGTCTCTGTGTGGGAAACTAGCACTGAAGGTTGGGCTGGAGGTGTTGTCTCTGTGTGGGAAACTAGCACTGAAGGTTGGGCTGGAGGTGTTGTCTCTGTGTGGGAAACTAGCACTGAAGGTTGGGCTGGAGGTGTTGTCTCTGTGTGGGAAACTAGCACTGAAGGTTGGGCTGGAGGTGTTGTCTCTGTGTGGGAAAAACAAGCACTGAAGGTTGGGCTGGAGGTGATGTCTCTGTGTGGGAAACTAGCGCTGAAGACAGTGCTTCACTCAGACCCCAACCATTGACAGGTCCTAATCATCACAGGTAAGAAGGTTGCTTGAAAATATCGTCAACACAACCAGGCACTTCTGCCAGGATGTTGGTTCTTAACTGCAGAAACGCTGGCCATCATCCAGTAACCAATGATATGAAAGAAAATCAAGTAACAAGGGAAGTAAACACTCACACTTGTCTTTTATGACTGGCAGGGACTTCGCTGAGACCTAGCACTTTACTGAGGAATGTTGTCTCTGTTACTATGAGTGTGATGTTGTCTCTGTTTAGCACTGAAGGTTGGGCTGAGGTGTTTTCTCCATAGGTGTCTCGACTAGCACTGAAGGTTGGGCTGGAGGTGTTGTCTCTGTGTGGGGAAACTAGCACTGAAGGTTCCCAGTGGTTGGACAGCACTGAACTGGAGGTGATGGACTAGCACACAGGTGTTTTCTCTGTGATGGAAACTAGCACTGAAGGTTGGGCCAGTGATGGAACACTAGCAACCAGGATGGAACACTAGCACTGAACCAGTTGATGTGGAACTAGCACTGAAGGTTGGGCTGGAGGATGGAACTAGCACTGAAGGTTGGGCCAGGATGGAACACGCAACCAGGATGGACAAACTAGCACTGAAGGTTGGGCTGGAGGTGTTGTCCTGTGTGGGAAACTAGCACTGAAGGTTGGGCTGGAGGTGTTGTCTCTGTGTGGGAAACAAGCACTGAAGGTTGGGCTTGTTGTCTCTGTTGAAACTAGCACTGAAGGTTGGGCTGGAGGTGTTGTCTCTGTTGGGAAACCCACTGAAGGTTGGGTCTGTATGGGAAACTACTGAAGGTTGGGCTGGTTTGGTGTCTCTGTTTCTAGCACTGAAGGTTGGGCTGGACTGTTGGGAAGTTTAGCACTGAAGGTTGGGCTTGTTTTCTCTGTGTTGAATATGTTTTCTCTGTGTGGGAAACTAGCACTGAAGGTTTGGAGGTGTCTAAAAACTAGCACTGAACTGGAGGTGGTGTCTCTGTGGGAAACTAGCACTGAAGGTTGGGCTGGAGGTGTCTCTGTGTGGGAAACCCACCACTGAAAGGTGTTGTCTCTGTGTGGGAAACTAGCACTGCGTTGGGCTGGAGGTGTTGTCTCTGGGACTAGCACTGGACAGGTGAGCAGCACTATCTGGAGTATGAGACAGCCTGGGAGGAGATAGGAGGTGTTGTCTGTTCAACAGGCACTGAAGGTTGGGCAGGTGTTTTCTCTGTGTGGGAAACTAGCACTGAAGGTTGGGCGGTGTCTCTGTGCGAAACTAGCACCTGGAGGTGTTGTCTCAACTAGCACTGAAGGTTGGGCTGGAGGTGTCTCTGTGTGGGAAACTAGCACTGAAGGTTGGGCTGGAGGTGATGTCTCTGTGTGGGAAACTAGCACTGAAGGTTGGGCTGGAGTGTTTTCTCTGTGTGGAAATGCACTGAAGGTTGGGCGGAGGTGTCTCTGTTGCTAGCAGAAGGTTGGGCTCTGTGTGGGAAACTAGCCTGAAGGTTGGGCTGGAGGTGTTGTCTCTGTGTGGGAAACTAGCACTGAAGGTTGCTGGATGTCTCTGTGTGGGCTATCCTGAAGCTGGAGGTGTTGTGTCAGCTAGCATGTTTGGTCTCTGTGTGGGAAACTAGCACTGAAGGTTGGGCTGGAGGTGTTGTCTCTGTGTGGGAAACTAGCACTGAAGGTTGGGCTGGAGGTGTTGTCTCTGTGTGGGAAACAAGCACTGAAGGTTGGGCTGGAGGTGTTGTCTCTGTGTGGGAAACTAGCACTGAAGGTTGGGCTGGAGGTGTCTCTGTATGGGAAACTAGCACTGAAGGTTGGGCTGGAGGTGTTGTCTCTGTGTGGGAAACTAGCGCTGAAGACAGTGCTTCACTCAGACCCCAACCATTGACAGGTCCTAATCATCCAAGCAGGTAAAACTGCTCGTCAACACAACCAGGCACTTCAACCAGGATGTGTTCTTAACTGCACTCTGGCCATCATCCAGTAACCAATGATATGAAAGAAAATCAAGTAACAAGTGGTAAACACTCACACTTGTCTTTTATGACTGGAGGGGCTGAGACCTACTTTATTGAGGAATAATGTACTTACTATGAGTGTGATGTGTGGTTGGCCTGGTCCATCCATCACCGAGACTAACACAGTCTCTTCCTTCCCAGTGGTTGGACACACAACCAGGATGGAACACACAACCAGGATGGAACACGCTCCAGGATGAAACACGCAACCAGGATGGAACACGCAACCAGGATGGAACACACAACCAGGATGGAACACGCAACCAGGATGGAACACGCAATCTTTGTCTCTGATTGAGAACCATACTTAGGCAGCCTGTTTTCCCACTATGGGTTGTGGGTAGTAGTTTTGTGTTTCTGCACCTGACAGGACTGTTTAGTTTCCGTTCATTCTCTTTGATATTTTGTTTTGTGTTCAGTTTAAAAAAAATAACATGAACACTTACCACGCTGCGCTTTGGTCCACACCTTCTTCATACGTTGACCGTTACTGAACTACCCACCACCAAAGGACCAAGCAGCGTGGTGAAGGGGACTCCTGGACAGGTGAGCAGCACTATCTGGAGTATGAGACAACCTGGGAGGAGATAGAGAGGTGGTCAGTGCAACAGGCACGAGAGGCACACGGGGAGATTTGCGGAGTCAGGCGATAGACCTGAGCCAACTCCCCTCTTACCGGAGTACTGGTCAGGCATCGTGTTATGCGGTTAAGCGCACGGTGTTGCCAGCATGCGCTCATCCGGTGAGCTATAGGCCAGCCCCCACAAGTGCCATGCGAGTGGGCATCCAGCCAGGGCGTGTTGTGTCAGCTCAGCATGTTTGGTCTCCGGAGCTGCCCAGGGTATCCTGCACCGGCACTGCGTGCTGTGTCTCGCTGGGAGGCTGCAGAGTCGCCCTATGCCTGCGCTCCGCCCGTGCCGGGCTGGGCATTGAGCCTAAGGGAGAGGTGCTAAAGTGGTCATCCAGCCTGGTATGCACCAGAGCTCCAGTGCTCCCCCACAGCCCGGTCCATCCGGTGCCTCCTTCAAGCACCAGGCCTCCGAGGTCTCCCCAGCCTGGTGGGTCCTGTGGCAGCCCCACACACCAGGCTGTCTCTCTGTCTCCTCCCTCCAGGTTCTATGGTCCGGACTTCCAGAGTCGCCCTTCACTCCGGAGCTGCCAGAGTCTTCCGCCTGTCCGGACAGATGCCCGCCCCAGCGCTGCCGGAGTCTCCCGTTTATTCGGAGCCCGCTGCAAGGGTCCACAGTCCGAGGTCGGCAGCGAGGGTCGCCGCTCCTAAGGCGCCACTTAAGTGGGCCAAGACTATGGTGGATTGGGGTCCACGTCCCGCGCCAGAGCCACCACCACGGACAGATGCCCAACCAGACTCTCCCCTATGGGTTTAGGTTGTCGTCGGTCCGCACCTTTTACTGTCAAGTCAGGGCGTGAGTTGGGGTGGGCATTCTATGTTTTGTGTTCTATGTTTTCTATATCTATGTGTTTGGCCTGGTATGGTTCCCAATCAGAGGCAGCTGGCAATCGTTGTCTCTGATTGAGAACCATACTTAGGCAGCCTGTTTTCCCACTATGGATTGTGGGTAGTTGTTTTCTGTTTTGTGTTTCTGCACCTGACAGGACTGTTTCATTTTCTTTCATTCTCTTTATTATTTTGTTTTGTGTTCAGTTTAAATAAAAATAACATGAACACTTACCACGCTGCGCTTTGGTCCACACCTTCTTCATACGACGACCGTTACACTCAGACTGCTATTCTGTTAAAACATACTCTGTTTTAACACTGCTAGCTAGCTAACCATGGTCATATAATATACAAGGAACTAGATTCCTTTGTTATAACAAGGGATTTAACGTCGTATCAAAGGTGATGGAGCACAAACATAGTTGTTCCAAAATATACTTTCAAGGCTAGCTTTAGACAGAGAATACAGTCTCTGTGCTTTAGGATGACCAGTTTCAGTGCGTAAGTGTAACAATGCATGGAATTATATTATTACAACTAAATAAGATTGTATTTTTAGAAACTCAGCAAAAAAAGAAACGTCCTCTCAATGTCAACTGCATTTATTTACAGCAAACTTAACGTGTGTAAATATTTGTATAAACATAACAAGATTCAACAACTGAGACATAAACTGAACAAGTTCCACAGACATGTGACTAACAGATATTGAATAATGTGTTCCTGAACAAAGGGGGGGTCAAAATCCAAAGTATCAGTCAGTATCTGGTGTGGCCACCAGCTGCATTAAGTACTGCAGTGCATCTCCTCCTCATGGACTGCACTGGATTTGCCAGTTCTTGCTGTGAGATGTTACCCCACTCTTCCACCAAGGCACCTGCAAGTTCCTGGACATTTCTGGGGGAAATGGCCCTAGACCTCACCCTCCGATACAACAGGTCCCAACAGGTCCCGGGCTCGTCGCTGGACTTGGCAGAACACTGACATTCCTGTCTTGCAGGAAATCACGCACCGAAAGAGCAGTATGGCTGGTGGCAATGTCATGCTGGAGGGTCATGTCAGGATGAGCCTGCAGGAAGGGTACCACATGAGGGAGGAGGATGTCTTCCCTGTAACGCACAGCGTTGAGATTGCCTGCAATGACAACAAGCTCAGTCCACTGATGCTGTGACACACCGCCCCAGACCATGATGAACCCTCCACCTCCAAATCGATCCCGCTCCAGAGTACAGGCCTCAGTGTAACACTCATTCCTACGACAATAAATGCGAATCCGACCATCACATACACACACATTTTACACGCAAAACTTGGAAAGACAGGGTCCTGAAAAAGGGACGTTTCCTTTTTGCTGAGTTTATATCAGATATGATTATATACGGGGCGGCAGGTAGCCTTGTGGATAGAGCATTGGGCCAGTAACCGAAATGTTGCTAGTTCGAATCTCCGAGCTGACAAGGTAAAAATATCTTGTTCTGCCCCTGAAGAAGGCAGTTAACCCACTGTTCCTAAGCCGTCAATTTAAATAAGAATTTGTTCTTAACTGACTTGCCTAGTTAAATAAAGGTAAAATTAAAATAAATAAATATAAAGATATCCAAGCAATATAAGATCATATACAGGATCATAAACAGAATTACTAAAGTAAAAGAACAAATAAAACATTGGTCATGAATTGTGTTTATTCATCAAACATCCATGGAAAATGATGCCCTGTCATTACTGTGTTCATCCACCGGGTGAAAACATGAAGATTGAAAAAGGAACGCACATTTAGTTTCTTTTAATGTGCTACATCACTATATTGCTAGACCCTTGTTCGCTAGCTTATCCTTTTCCCCAATGCACAATAAATAGTTGCTCCTAACGATCGTACAGCTAGTTGGTCGAGTTTCATTTTCTCCTTGCTAACAGTAACGAACTGGCTCAGAACGTTTCCATCCATCGGTTGATGACTGCCTATTGCTGTTTATAGACCCCATGAATATGCTACAGGCCTCGAGACAACTCGATAGAGTGTTTTTCTCTCAGAGGTTGGTGTGGCCTAGCTAGCTAACACACCCTGTCCCTTACCAACATGGCTGTCTCTTAGAGGTTGGTGTGGCCAGGCTAGCTAACACACCCTGTCCCTTACCAACATGGCTGTCTCTCAGAGGTTGGTGTGGCCTAGCTAGCTAACACACCCTGTCCCTTACCAACATGGCTGTCTCTTAGAGGTTGGTGTGACCTAGCTAGCTAACACACCCTGTCCCTTACCAACATGGCTGTCTCTCAGAGGTTGGTGTGGCCTAGCTAGCTAACACACCCTGTCCCTTACCAACATGGCTGTCTCTCAGAGGTTGGTGTGACCTAGCTAGCTAACACACCCTGTCCCTTACCAACATGGCTGTCTCTCAGAGGTTGCTGTGACCTAGCTAGCTAACACACCCTGTCCCTTACCAACATGGCTGTCTCTTAGAGGTTGGTGTGGCCAGGCTAGCTAACACACCCTGTCCCTTACCAACATGGCTGTCTCTTAGAGGTTGGTGTGGCCTAGCTAGCTAACACACCCTGTCCCTTACCAACATGGCTGTCTCTTAGAGGTTGGTGTGGCCTAGCTAGCTAACACACCCTGTCCCTTACCAACATGGCTGTCTCTCAGAGGTTGGTGTGGCCTAGCTAGCTAACACACCCTGTCCCTTACCAACATGGCTGTCTCTCAGAGGTTGGTGTGGCCTAGCTAGCTAACACACCCTGTCCCTTACCAACATGGCTGTCTCTCAGAGGTTATTATGACGCTGTTGTTGTTGGGGAATTCTACATTTCAATATGTAAGGTAAAGTTTACAGAACAAAGCAATACTGACTTTTTAATAAGGTCTAAAAAGATTGAAAGGAAACAGGAGATGAGGTTTCTCTTTCAACTGGTCTTTATAGTGAGTGTGTTTCTCTCTGCTTGTTGTTAACTTGGACTGGGCCAGAACAGCCTGCTACTGTACAGAAACAGACAGCTGCTGGGACCAGGAGAAGATCTGATCAGTAAAGGACTCTTCAGACAGGAAGCCAACATTTATGTTTTATTTTTTTTTGCTGATTCCAAAGTGCACCAGCACCGCCGACCGCTCCACCTGGAATAAACTCCACCCCCTGCCTAGCTCAATTGAAAATTAATTTGGGAAATGCCACCACTTCCTGCCTGGAAAGCCCTTAACAGTATGCGTGTGCGTGTGTGCGTGTGTGCGTGTGTGCGTGTGTGCGTGTGTGTGTGTGTGTGTGTGTGTGTGTGTGTGTGTGTGTGTGTGTGTGAGTGTGTGTGTATGAGTGTGTGTGTATGTGTGTTGTGCTCCTCCCCTCATACCCTGCTGCATGAAGGAGAAGCTACAGGCCTAATTTACACTGACCCCTCCCCTTTGTTAACACATACTGACCCCTCCCCTTTGTTAACACACACTGACCCCTCCCCTTTGTTAACACACTCTGACCCCTCCCCTTTGTTAACACACACTGACCCCTCCCCTTTGTTGACACACACTGACCCCTCCCCTTTGTTAACACACTCTGACCCCTCCCCTTTGTTAACATACACTGACCCCTCCCCTTTGTTAACACACACTGACCCCTCTCCTTTGTTAACACACTCTGACCCCTCCCCTTTGTTAACAAACACTGACCCCTCCCCTTTGTTAACACACTCTGACCCCTCCCCTTTGTTAACGCTCTCTGACCCCTCCCCTTTGTTAACACACACTGACCCCTCCCCTTTGTTAACACACACTGACCCCTCCCCTTTGTTAACAAACACTGACCCCTCCCCTTTGTTAACATACACACACAATCAAAGTGTAATGTCATATCTCCTCTCCTCCTTCCCTCCTCCGCTCCTCTCCACCTCCTCTAATCTCTGCCTTTCCCCTCTCCTCTCCTCCTCCTCCTCTCCTACCCTTCTCTCCTCTTCTTCCCTCCCCTCCTCTCTCCCCCTCTCCTCCTCCCCTGTGTGTGTGTGTGTGTGTGTGTGTGTGTGTGTGTGCGTCCGTGTGTGTGCGTCCGTGTGTGTGGGTCCGTGTGTGTGCGACCGTGTGTGCGTCCGCGTGTGTGCGTCCGTGTGTGTGCGTCCGTGTGTGCGTCCGCGTGTGCGTCCGTCCATGTGTGTGTGTGTGTGTGTGTGTGTGTGTGTGTGTGTGTGTGTGTGTGTGTGTGTGTGTGTGTGTGTCCGTCCGTCCGTCCGTCCCCTCAGACCCAGTCCAAGATTTGGTTAGTAACACAGTACATAGAAACCTCCTCCACTGTGGAAGATGGAATATAACACACCCATGTTACGTCTGCTATTTACAGATTTGTGTTCCGAAATTCTAAACTGCCATAGCAACCCCGCTATTTGGAGGGAAAAAAATACGGGATATTCCGTCATTGTCATTTAATTTGAGCATTTCTCAGAATGAACAGCATTTATTTTCTCCTCCGTTTTGTATCATAGTCCATTTGACTCAAAGAAAACATTTGGACATCATCATTAACTTCATCAATCGCCTTGAAGACTTTTTAATTCCTTTTTCATTGGGCATCCTACCATAGATGCAGTATGTATTTCCTAGTGTTCACTCTGACAAAGAGAAAGAAGACGCGTGCTGGGAACCGTCCTCCTCTTCTCCAACCAAATCAGATGTTTCTAAGTCTAACACTGCCCAACCCTAAAGATCCTTCAAAGTCCAACTCTGATTGATCTCATTCTAACGAATACACCAGAGAAATGTGTTCCTACTGGTGTCTTCTCCTAAGATATTAGTGACCTTTACCCAGTTGTTTGTGAATTTTTTTTAAATCTAAGCCTCGTGTCATCACAACGAGGAACTTTAAAAACTTCAGTTTACACAATCTATATTTTTGTGATCTTGATTGTATTTCAGCGATCCCTGTACTTGATTCAGCTTTGAGCCTCTTTGTAGATGTCTTCTATACTATTGTGGATAGTCATGCTCCCTTTATAAAATGAAGGGTGAAACACACTGACTCTGTACCGGTACCCCCTGTATATAGCCTCCACATTGACTCTGTACCGGTACCCCCTGTATATAGCCTCCACATTGACTCTGTACCGGTACCCCCTGTATATAGCCTCCACATTGACTCTGTACCAGTACCCCCTGTATATAGCCTCCACATGACTCTGTACCGGTACCCCCTGTATATAGCCTCCACATTGACTCTGTACCGGTACCCCCTGTATATAGCCTCCACATTGACTCTGTACCGGTACCCCCTGTATATAGCCTCCACATTGACTCTATACCAGTACCCCCTGTATATAGCCTCCACATTGACTCTGTACCGGTACCCCCTGTATATAGCCTCCACATTGACTCTATACCAGTACCCCCTGTATATAGCCTCCACATTGACTCTGTACCGGTACCACCTGTATATAGCCTCCACATTGACTCTGTACCAGTACCCCCTGTATATAGCCTCCACATTGACTCTGTACCGGTACCCCCTGTATATAGCCTCCACATTGACTCTGTACCGGTACCCCCTGTATATAGCCTCCACACTGACTCTGTACCGTACCTCCCTGTATATAGCCTCCACATTGACTCTGTACCGGTACCCCCTGTATATAGCCTCCACATTGACTCTGTACCGGTACCCCCTGTATATAGCCTCCACATTGACTCTGTACCGGTACCCCCTGTATATAGCCTCCACATTGACTCTGTACCGGTACCCCCTGTATATAGCCTCCACATTGACTCTGTACCGGTACCCCCTGTATATAGCCTCCACACTGACTCTGTACCGGTACCTCCCTGTATATAGCCTCCACATTGACTCTGTACCGGTACCCCCTGTATATAGCCTCGTTTTTCTTATTGTATTATTTTTTATTATTACTTTTTTATTTTAGTCGACTTGGTAGATATTTTCTTCTTCTTGAACTGCACTGTTGGTTAAGGGCTTGTAAGTAAAGCATTTCATGGTAAAGTCTACTCTTGTTGTATTCAGCATTTCATGGTAAGGTCTACACTTGTTGTATTCTGCATTTCATGGTAAGGTCTACACTTGTTGTATTCAGCATTTCACGGTAAGGTCTACACTTGTTGTATTCAGCATTTCATGGTAAGGTCTACACTTGTTGTATTCAGCATTTCACGGTAAGGTCTACACTTGTTGTATTCAGCATTTCATGGTAAGGTCTACACTTGTTGTATTCAGCATTTCACGGTAAGGTCTACACTTGTTGTATTCAGCATTTCACGGTAAGGTCTACACTTGTTGTATTCAGCATTTCATGGTAAGGTCTACACTTGTTGTATTCAGCATTTCATGGTAAGGTCTACACTTGTTGTATTCAGCATTTCATGGTAAGGTCTACACTTGTTGTATTCAGCATTTCATGGTAAGGTCTACACTTGTTGTATTCAGCATTTCACGGTAAGGTCTACACTTGTTGTATTCAGCATTTCACGGTAAGGTCTACACTTGTTGTATTCAGCATTTCATGGTAAGGTCTACACTTGTTGTATTCAGCATTTCATGGTAAGGTCTACACTTGTTGTATTCAGCATTTCATGGTAAGGTCTACACTTGTTGTATTCAGCATTTCATGGTAAGGTCTACACTTGTTGTATTCAGCATTTCATGGTAAGGTCTACACTTGTTGTATTCAGCATTTCATGGTAAGGTCTACACTTGTTGTATTCAGCATTTCATGGTAAGGTCTACACTTGTTGTATTCGGCGCATGTGACTAATAAAGCTTGATTTGATTTTAAATCCCTATTAATTCAGACACTGGCCTCGTTACGGGGAAACATGCTATCATTGATGCATTTAATCACCATTTTATTTTAGCAGGCTATCTCTTTTTAGCCTAATTATAATGATACTGGGCTGGATGCTGATAGGGGGGGGGGGGGTCTTACTGAATGATCAGAGGAAGGATAGTCAAAGCTTTCCTTTTAGACTATTTAAAGAAAAATTAGTCCTGGATGCTTTCCTAGCAGTATACAACAAGAAATCCATAGGGACGACCAGTTGGATCCCGGTCTGCTTAAGTGTGCAGCACCCATCATTGTTGTCTCAATAACCACCATTTTTATTTAACATCCAATCAGGGTTTAGTCCTCGACATCCAATCAGGGTTTAGTCCTGGACATCCAATCAGGGTTTAGTCCTCGACATCCAATCAGGGTTTAGTCCTGGACATCCAATCAGGGTTTAGTCCTGGACAACCAATCAGGGTTTAGGTCTGGACTTCCAATCAGGGTTTAGTCCTGGACAACCAATCAGGGTTTAGTCCTGGACAACCAATCAGGGTTTAGTCCTGGACAACCAATCAGGGTTTAGTCCTGGACAACCAATCAGGGTTTAGTCCTGGACATCCAATCAGGGTTTAGTCCTGGACATCCAATCAGGGTTTAGTCCTGGACATCCAATCAGGGTTTAGTCCTGGACATCCAATCAGGGTTTAGTCCTGGACATCCAATCAGGGTTTAGTCCTGGACAACCAATAAGGGTTTAGTCCTGGACAACCAATAAGGGTTTAGTCCTGGACATATCACTATGACAGTAAACCCCTTTAAGTTGTTAATGATCTTGTCAGTGATTTAGACACTAAAATGAAATGTGCTGCGTTGTTTGTGGACCTGTAAAAAGCTTTTGATACTGTTGATCATGATGACCTGTTCTCTCGTGAATATTTATATAAACACCATTGTCAATCTGTTAAATGGTAAACTTCATCTATATCTGGAGGATATTATTATATATGCGGTTACCCTGACTATTGAGACTGTTGATCTGACTGTTACCCTGACTATTGATCTGACTGTTGATCTGACTGTTACCCTGACTGTTGATCTGACTGTTACCCTGACTATTGATCTGACTGTTACCCTGACTGTTGATCTGACTGTTACCCTGACTGTTGATCTGACTGTTACCCTGACTAATGATCTGACTGTTACCCTGACTGTTGATCTGACTGTTACCCTGACTGTTGATCTGACTGTTGATCTGACTGTTACCCTGACTATTGATCTGACTGTTACCCTGACTGTTGATCTGACTGTTACCCTGACTGTTGATCTGACTGTTACCCTGACTAATGATCTGACTGTTACCCTGACTGTTGATCTGACTGTTACCCTGACTGTTGATCTGACTGTTGACCTGACTGTTGATCTGACTGTTACCCTGACTGTTGATCTGACTGTTACCCTGACTGTTGATCTGACTGTTACCCTGACTGTTGATCTGACTGTTACCCTGACTGTTGATCTGACTGTTACCCTGACTGTTGATCTGACTGTTGATCTGACTGTTACCCTGACTAATGATCTGACTGTTACCCTGACTGTTGATCTGACTGTTCATCTGACTGTTACCCTGACTATTGATCTGACTGTTACCCTGACTGTTGATCTGACTGTTGATCTGACTGTTACCCTGACTGTTGATCTGACTGATACCCTGACTGTTGATCTGACTGTTACCCTGACTATTGATCTGACTGTTGATCTGACTGTTACCCTGACTGTTGATCTGACTGTTGATCTGACTGTTGATCTGACAGTTACCCTGACTGTTTGATCTGACTGTTACCCTGACTGTTGATCTGACTGTTGATCTGACTGTTACCCTGACTAATGATCTGACTGTTACACCTGACTGTTGATCCTGACTGTTGATCTGACTGTTACCCTGACTGTTGATCTGACTGTTACCCTGACTGTTGATCTGACTGTTGATCTGACTGTTACCCTGACTATTGATCTGACTGTTACCCTGACTGTTGATCTGACTGTTACCCTGACTGTTGATCTGACTGTTGATCTGACTGTTACCCTGACTGTTGATCTGACTGTTGATCTGACTGTTACCCTGACTATTGATCTGACTGTTACCCTGACTGTTGATCTGACTGTTGATCTGACTGTTACCCTGACTGTTGATCTGACTGTTACCCTGACTGTTGATCTGACTGTTGATCTGACTGTTACCCTGACTGTTGATCTGACTGTTGATATGACTGTTACACTGACTATTGATCTGACTGTTACACTGACTGTTGATCTGACAGTTGATCTGACTGTTACCCTGACTGTTGATCTGACTGTTACCCTGACAGTTGATCTGACTGTTACCCTGACAGTTGATCTGACTGTTACCCTGACAGTTGATCTGACTGTTACCCTGACTGTTGATCTGACTGTTGCCCTGACTGTTGATCTGACTGTTGATCTGACTGTTACCCTGACTGTTGATCTGACTGTTACCCTGACTATTGATCTGACTGTTGCCCTGACTGTTGATCTGACTGTTGATCTGACTGTTACCCTGACAGTTGATCTGACTGTTACCCTGACTGTTGATCTGACTGTTACCCTGACTGTTGATCTGACTGTTACCCTGACTGTTGATCTGACTGTTACCCTGACAGTTGATCTGACTGTTACCCTGACTGTTGATCTGACTGTTACCCTGACTGTTGATCTGACTGTTACCCTGGCAGTTGATCTGACTGTTACCCTGACTGTTGATCTGACTGTTACCCTGACAGTTGATCTGACTGTTACCCTGACTGTTGATCTGACTGTTGATCTGACTGTTACCCTGACTGTTACCCTGACTGTTGATCTGACTGTTACCCTGACTGTTGATCTGACTGTTACCCTGACTGTTGATCTGACTGTTGATCTGACTGTTACCCTGACTGTTACCCTGACTGTTGATCTGACTGTTACCCTGACAGTTGATCTGACTGTTGATCTGACTGTTACCCTGACTGTTGATCTGACTGCTACCCTGACTGTTGATCTGACTGTTACCCTGACAGTTGATCTGACTGTTACCCTGACAGTTGATCTGACTGTTACCCTGACAGTTGATCTGACTGTTGATCTGACTGTTACCCTGACAGTTGATCTGACTGTTGATCTGACTGTTACCCTGACAGTTGATCTGACTGTTGATCTGACTGTTACCCTGGCAGTTGATCTGACTGTTACCCTGACAGTTGATCTGACTGTTACCCTGACAGTTGATCTGACTGTTACCCTGACAGTTGATCTGACTGTTACCCTGACTGTTACCCTGACTATTGATCTGACTGTTACACTGACTGTTGATCTGACAGTTGATCTGACTGTTACCCTGACTGTTGATCTGACTGTTACCCTGACAGTTGATCTGACTGTTACCCTGACTGTTACCCTGGCAGTTGATCTGACTGTGTCAAAACTACAGTCAGATTATTTTGCTATGCAGGAATCCCTTGCTGATTTAAATGCTGTGTTTAATACAGGAAAATGAAATACATGTTGTTTTAAACTGTGGTGAGAATGTTTCAGATTAACTACATATTCACTCATTGGATGGTTCTCCAACCCAACGTGTTCCCGCATATAAACACTTAGGCATTTGGATTGCTTTTTCTACAGAAACAGATCGTTCCTTTCTCTAAGCAGCAGGAAGCAGATAATTCAGTCAATCTTTTTATCCGTTGTTGATTATGGTGATGTTATTTATCAATGCGCAGTTGCTCCAACTCTTAAACCATTGGATGCCATCCATCATAGTGCTCTTCGTTTTGTTACAGCTGACATGTTTGATACCCATCCCTGTATTCTGTATCAAAACGTTTTCTGACTTCGCTAAAGACCTGTAGATCTCTACATGACTCCCTTTCTGTTTACGAGGCCCTACTTCATAAACGTCTGTCTTATCTAACGTTTCAGTTGAAGTATAGACACCTGAGTTGTCTAACCCCGTTCACAGGATTGGTTAACTCTTGAGGTTCCTTGGGTTTCCACCGAGTCAGGTAAATATGCTTTTTGTTTTAATCTTTTTTTAACTTATTTTTTTATCGCTGTATACATTTCAGCTTGATGTCCTGGTGCCGTTCGGTCAATTTAAAGTAATTGATAGGGGCTTATTTGTGGAGAAATATAACCATTTTTATGGGTGATTTGTGATGTTTTATTTGTGCTTACCACGACTGGGTTTTTGTATATATAAATATATATACATATATAAATAAATAAGTGTATAATATGTATATTTATATTGTGTTAAATAGGGTGCGTTTGGAAAAGAGACCTACTGTTAGGTCTACATATGTCATTCCCTTGTCGAAATAAAGGCTAAATAAAAATGTAACTACAAATTATTTGAAGAGAAATATAACACCTGTAATGTGTATTTCCTAGAATAAAAAAAACATATATGTGATGACGTTGAATCAACTTGGAAAACTGATTTTGTTTTGAAAAAAACACAACTTTTAACCTAAATGCAATGACATAGTGACATTTCCGTTGTTAATTTCACGTTGAATTCACGTTAGTTAAAAACTCAAACCAAATGTAAATTAAAACTGGATGTTAAACCGTCTGTTCCCAGTGGGTTTCTGCTAACTGGATGGATTGTTTCTCGTTGCGAATCATTTAGCCAAATAATAAAACTGAGAAGTGTTTTCTGTTGATCGCAGACTTGTTTCTATGCATCCCTTCTATTGTTAAAGGTGTGTGTGTTACGGCCTGGTCTGTATTTCCTCCGTTTTGTCACCTACCCGACCACTTCACAGGCCTTGAAACGAATAAACATCTCTAATAACCTTCGTCGTGGGAAATGGTTTTGGAAATTATTTCAGTTGTTAAAAGTTTTGTAGAACAAAAACAGAACTATTACTTCATGAGTAAAAGCAACAAAAACAAAAAAAAGTTTAAATAATGTCGTAGAATATAAAGTGTTTAATTAGAGGGGAAACTTAAAGTTTGTCTTTCGCATAGAACGTGTCACAAGTGAAAAGGTTTTAAACTAATATAATAAAAATATATTCGGTCTATCAAGTTAGACTAGAGTTTAATCATCAGAAATAAAGCATTTTATGAGTCCTACCTATCTGAACATAGGCCTTCAGTCATTTGAGATTGGGTGAAACTGTAAAGAACATTTGAAATAAATACCTGAAAGTTCAAATCCCTCGGTTTCATTCTGCAGTTCTTTGATATAGATTACTACGTGTAAATATTGACAGATTGAAGTAATAAAACAATTACAATTGGCTGGTGAGCAATCGACTTCAGACACATTACCCATCCTTCCTGTAAAGCCATCCTTCCTCCCTACTCCTACTGATACAGTATGGCCTCATACAACCAATGACTGACAGACGGCATACATCAAAGCGAAGACCAGCCAACCAGCGATGGCACAAAGATATATCAGTTTATTGACTGTTACTTCGGAATATATATTCGGAAACTTGCAATGGGGTGGAGAATGTGGATATGTTATTCAAGTGGATTGGATATATAGCCTATTTGGGAGCGACTGATTTTTTGTTTTCTTAATCTCAAAGTGTAATACGTAATTTTTCAACCCTGGAGCTGTTGGAAAGAATGGCCTTAGGTGGCGGGGATGGCCCTGGGAAGGTTACACAGTACCGGGTGGACCACCTTCTCACTGCCGTGGAGAACGAGCTA
Source organism: Oncorhynchus masou masou (assembly GCF_036934945.1). Taxonomy (NCBI): domain Eukaryota; kingdom Metazoa; phylum Chordata; class Actinopteri; order Salmoniformes; family Salmonidae; genus Oncorhynchus; species Oncorhynchus masou. Next base: position 2,958,080 of record NC_088242.1, read on the forward strand.
CAGGCGGGCAGCGAGAAGGGCGATCCTACGGAGAGACAACTCAAAGTCGGCTTGGATGAGAACGAACTGTGGCGGAAGTTCCAGGAACTCACGAATGAAATGATAGTAACCAAAAAATGGCAGGTAAGTCATTGAATTGACATGTGTTTATATACATATATATACTGTATTATTGTTGGTTGTTTTATGCGTATTATTTATGGTTCAGCTACCTGCCAAATGTATAGCCTTTTGTCTTAATTTATATAGTGAAAAAAGCAGGTAGGCTTATATCTTTTTTATGTATTTAACTGGGCAAGTAAAAACAGATATTTACAACAACGGCCTAGGAACCGTGGGTTAACTGCCTTGTTCAGAGGCAGAACGATAGATGTGTTTTACCTTGTCAACTCGTGGATTCGATCCCGCAACCTTTCGGTTACTGGCCCGCTCTAACCGCTACCTGCCGCCCCTAACAGCCGTAGGTTTATAACACAAATAAATAGTGTTAAACGTGTCTATACCATTGCTGTGGTATCACAGTAATAAAGGAAACAGGATTGCACACATTCATTCATTATATTTAGAGTTTTTCCTGTAACACCCAGGTCTATTAATATTCACATGGCCTATAAAGTGAACCACTCGTTCGCTTGACATTAGTGTCAATAATGCCCTATTGTACAATAGATTATAGTTATTGTTTGACTATAAAGGATGAGATAAGGACACCTGTTATTATATTTTCCTTTGTATCCAAGGCGCATGTTTCCGGTGCTGAAGGTGAATGTTTCTGGGTTGGATCCAAACGCCATGTACTCGTTCCTGCTGGACTTCGTGGCTGCAGACAACCACCGGTGGAAATACGTTAATGGGGGGAGTGGGTTCCCGGGGTAAACCCGAGCCTCAAGCCCCGAGCTGCGTGTATATCCACCCGGACTCGCCTAACTTTGGAGCGCGCTGGATGAAAGATCCGGTCTCATTCTGTAAAGTCAAACTCACCAACAAACTCAATGGAGGAGGCCAGGTTAGACGATTATAGTGTTATCACTTTAAATGTCATGTTATAACCTTTTGAGTTCTCGCGTTTTTTCCCAATAATTTTGATAACAATTTAGATCAGAAAATATGTCATGGAATCAAATCAAATGTATTTATAAAGCCCTTCTTACATCAGCTGATATCTCAAAGTGCTGTAACGAAACCCAGAATAAAACCCCAAATATCAAGCAATGCAGGTGTAGAAGCACGGTGGTTAGGAAAAACTCCCTAGAAAGGCCAGAACCTAGGAAGAAACCCTAGAGAGAACCAGGCTATGAGGGTGGCCAGGAATTTCCTAACAACACCAGTGCCGTATATTTAATTTAAATGTTTTAATTTTACCTTTATTTTACTAGGCAAGTCACTTAAGAACAAATTCTTATTTTCAATGACGGCCTAGGAACAGTGGGTTAACTGCCTGTTCAGGGGCAGAACGACAGATTTGTACCTTGTCAGCTCAGGAATTCAGACTTGCAACATTTTGGTTACTAGCCCAACACTCTAACAACTAGGCTACCCTCCAAACACCGGCTTCTCGAGAACGATCATTTAAATAATATATGCCATTCTGAAGACGCTTTTATCTAGCGAATTACAATCAAGCGTGTATACATTTTAGGCTATGTTGTCACAGGAACACCATCAATCAACATTTCGATTAAAATAAATGATATTTTTCTACCTGTAAAATAAAGCATATTATTTAACTTTTTGCTTTTAAAAAAACAACACGTTTTTTTATACATTTCAGATCATGTTAAACTCGTTGCACAAATATGAGCCACGTGTCCATATTGTCCGCGTCGGAGGGCCGCAGAGAATGATCACGAGTCACTCCTTCCCGGAGACTCAGTTCATAGCGGTCACTGCCTACCAGAACGAAGAGGTACATTATTGTATTGATACATTATTTTATAAACACTCTAATGTTAATAGTAATGTGTGTTTTGTTGTTGCTGTTCATGTATAACTGTCCAATACGTAGACTTTGAAGTACGCAACTTTGTAGACATTTTGTTTGGGTCGTTTTAGGTGAAGAAGATAGAACATTTAAAAAAAATCTACTTTATTAAAAGATTCGTTATTTTATTATTAGGTCTTACCAATTTTGCATTATATTTTCACTCCACATTTTAGATAACGGTCTGAAAATCAAATACAACCCGTTTGCCAAGGCCTTTCTGGATACTAAAGAAAAGGTAGGGCAAGTTGCCTGCTCCCTTTTCTGTCCACTAGAAATAGATTTATTTAGTTGATTTGATTGAGAATACAGGATATATCAGTGTTTACTGGTAGATTGACAGCCAGTGGTCCAGACATGGTCTGATTGGATTCCCTCTCCACAGAACGGATCATAAACCCATCTTGGATGACAGTGACAACCAACACTCAAGCTACTCTCAATGTAAGTATTTTATATATATATATATATATATATATATATATATATACATATATATATTTATTTATTAAACATTTAAATAAAGAATGGGGATATATATATATATATATATATATATATATATATATTTATTTATTTATTTATTAAACATTTAAATAAAGAATGGGATTGATACATACGATAGAGTTTACAGACAGCACAT
>NC_088242.1:2961203-3003703 GCF_036934945.1 Oncorhynchus masou masou
CTGTTGATCTGACTGTGATACCCTGACTAATGATCTGACTGTTACCCTGACTGTTGATTACTGTTCATCTGACTGTTACCCTGACTATTGATCTGACTGTTACCCTGACTGTTGATCTGTTGATCTGACTGTTACCCTGACTGTTGATCTGACTGATACCCTGACTGTTGATCTGACTGTTACCCTGACTATTGATCTGACTGTTGATCTGACTGTTACCCTGACTGTTGATCTGACTGTTGATCTGACTGTTGATCTGACAGTTACCCTGACTGTTGATCTGACTGTTACCCTGACTGTTGATCTGACTGTTGATCTGACTGTTACCCTGACTAATGATCTGACTGTTACCCTGACTGTTGATCTGACTGTTGATCTGACTGTTACCCTGACTGTTGATCTGACTGTTACCCTGACTGTTGATCTGACTGTTGATCTGACTGTTACCCTGACTATTGATCTGACTGTTACCCTGACTGTTGATCTGACTGTTACCCTGACTGTTGATCTGACTGTTGATCTGACTGTTACCCTGACTGTTGATCTGACTGTTGATCTGACTGTTACCCTGACTATTGATCTGACTGTTACCCTGACTGTTGATCTGACTGTTGATCTGACTGACCCTGACTGACTGTTACCCTGACTGTTGATCTTGATCTGACTGTTACCCTGACTGTTGATCTGACTGTTGATCTGACTGTTACCTGACTGTTGATCTGACTGTTGATATGACTGTTACACTGACTATTGATCTGACTGTTACCCTGACTGTTGATCTGACTGTTACCCTGACTGTTGATACCCTGACTGATCTGACCCTGTTGATCTGACTGTTACCCTGACTGTTGATCTGACTGTTACCCTGACTGTTGATCTGACTGTTGCCCTGACTGTTGATCTGACTGTTGATCTGATACCCTGACTGTTGATCTGACTGTTACCCTGACTATTGATCTGACTGTTGCCCTGACTGTTGATCTGACTGTTGATCTGACTGTTACCCTGACAGTTGATTGACTGTTACCCTGACTGTTGATCTGACTGTTACCCTGACTGTTGATCTGACTGTTACCCTGACTGTTGATCTGACTGTACCCTGACAGTTGATCTGACTGTTACCCTGACTGTTGATCTGACTGTTACCCTGACTGTTGATCTGACTGTTACCCTGGCAGTTGATCTGACTGTTACCCTGACTGTTGATCTGACTGTTACCCTGACAGTTGATCTGACTGTTACCCTGACTGTTGATCTGACTGTTGATCTGACTGTTACCCTGACTGTTACCCTGACTGATCTGACTGTTACCCTGACTATTGATGTTACCCCTGTTGATCTGACTGTTGATCTGACTGTTACCCTGACTGTTGATCTGACTGTTACCCTGACTGATCTGATACCCTGACTGTTACCCTGACTGTTGATCTGACTGTTACCCTGACAGTTGATCTGACTGTTACTGACCTGACCCTGACTGTTGATCTGACTGTTACCCTGACTGTTGATCTGACTGTTACCCTGACAGTTGATCTGACTGTTACCCTGACTGTTGATCTGTTGATCTGACTGTTACCCTGACAGTTGATCTGACTGTTGATCTGACTGTTACCCTGTTGATCTGACTGTTGATCTGACTGTTACCCCTGAGATTGATCTGACTGTTGATCTGACTGCTACCCTGACTGTTGATCTGACTGTTACCCTGACAGTTGATCTGACTGTTACCCTGACAGTTGATCTGACTGTTACCCTGACAGTTGATCTGACTGACTGTTGATCTGACTGTTACCCCAGTTGATCTGACTGTTACCCTGACTAGTTGATCTGACTGTTACCCTGACTGTTGATGACAGTTGATCCTGACAGTTGATCTGACTGTTACCTGACTGACTGACTTATTGATCTGACTGTTACTGACTGTTGATCTGACAGTTGATCTGACTGTTACCCTGACTGTTGATCTGACTGTTACCCTGACAGTTGAGTTGATCTGTTACCCTGTTGATCTGAAAACTACAGTCAGATTATTTTGCTATGCAGGAATCCCTTGCTGATTTAAATGCTGTGTTTAATACAGGAAAATGAAATACATGTTGTTTTAAACTGTGGTGAGAAGGTTTCAGATTAACTACATATTCACTCATTGGATGGTTCTCCAACCCAACGTGTTCCCGCATATAAACACTTAGGCATTTGGATTGCTTTTTCTACAGAAACAGATCGTTCCTTTCTCTAAGCAGCAGGAAGCAGATAATTCAGTCAATCTTTTTATCCGTTGTTGATTATGGTGATGTTATTTATCAATGCGCAGTTGCTCCAACTCTTAAACCATTGGATGCCATCCATCATAGTGCTCTTCGTTTTGTTACAGCTGACATGTTTGATACCCATCCCTGTATTCTGTATCAAAACGTTTTCTGGACTTCGCTAAAGACCTGTAGATCTCTACATGACTCCCTTTCTGTTTACGAGGCCCTACTTCATAAACGTCTGTCTTATCTAACGTTTCAGTTGAAGTATAGACACCTGAGTTGTCTAACCCCGTTCACAGGATTGGTTAACTCTTGAGGTTCCTTGGGTTTCCACCGAGTCAGGTAAATATGCTTTTTGTTTTAATCTTTTTTTAACTTATTTTTTTATCGCTGTATACATTTCAGCTTGATGTCCTGGTGCCGTTCGGTCAATTTAAAGTAATTGATAGGGGACTTATTTGTGGAGAAATGTAACAATTTTTATGGGTGATTTGTGATGTTTTATTTGTGCTCACCACGACTGGGTTTTTGTATATAGAAATATATATACATATATAAATAAATAAGTGTATAATATGTATATTTATATTGTGTTAAATAGGGTGCGTTTGGAAAAGAGACCTACTGTTAGGTCTACATATGTCTTCCCTTGTCGAAATAAAGGCTAAATAAAAATGTAACTACAAATTATTTGAAGAGAAATATAACACCTGTAATGTGTATTTCCTAGAATAACAAAAACATATATGTGATGACGTTGAATCAACTTGGAAAACTGATTTTGTTTTGAAAAAAAAACACAACTTTTAACCTAAATGCAATGACATAGTGACATTTCCGTTGTTAATTTCACGTTGAATTCACGTTAGTTAAAAACTCAAACCAAATGTAAATTAAAACTGGATGTTAAACCGTCTGTTCCCAGTGGGTTTCTGCTAACTGGATGGATTGTTTCTCGTTGCGAATCATTTAGCCAAATAATAAAACTGAGAAGTGTTTTCTGTTGATCGCAGACTTGTTTCTATGCATCCCTTCTATTGTTAAAGGTGTGTGTTACGGCCTGGTCTGTATTTCCTCCGTTTTGTCACCTACCCGACCACTTCACAGGCCTTGAAACGAATAAACATCTCTAATAACCTTCGTCGTGGGAAATGGTTTTGGAAATTATTTCAGTTGTTAAACGTTTTGTAGAACAAAAACAGAACTATTACTTCATGAGTAAAAGCAACAAAAACAAAAAAAAAAGTTTAAATAATGTCGTAGAATATAAAGTGTTTAATTAGAGGGAAACTTAAAGTTTGTCTTTCGCATAGAACGTGTCACAAGTGAAAAGGTTTTAAACTAATATAATAAAAATATATTCGGTCTATCAAGTTAGACTAGAGTTTAATCATCAGAAATAAAGCATTTTATGAGTCCTACCTATCTGAACACAGGCCTTCAGTCATTTGAGATTGGGTGAAACTGTAAAGAACATTTGAAATAAATACCTGAAAGTTTAAATCCCTCGGTTTCATTCTGCAGTTCTTTGATATAGATTACTACGTGTAAATATTGACAGATTGAAGTAATAAAACAATTACAATTGGCTGGTGAGCAATCGACTTCAGACACATTACCCATCCTTCCTGTAAAGCCATCCTTCCTCCCTACTCCTACTGATACAGTATGGCCTCATACAACCAATGACTGACCAGACGGCATACATCAAAGCGAAGACCAGCCAACCAGCGATGGCACAAAGATATATCAGTTTATTGACTGTTACTTCGGAATATATATTCGGAAACTTGCAATGGGGTGGAGAATATTGGATATATTCAAGTGGATTGGATATATAGCCTATTTGGGAGCGACTGATTTTTTGTTTTCTTAATCTCAAAGTGTAATACGTAATTTTTCAACCCTGGAGCTGTTGGAAAGAATGGCCTTAGGTGGCGGGGATGGCCCGGGGAAGGTTACACAGTACCGGGTGGACCACCTTCTCACTGCCGTGGAGAACGAGCTACAGGCGGGCAGCGAGAAGGGCGATCCTACGGAGAGACAACTCAAAGTCGGCTTGGATGAGAACGAACTGTGGCGGAAGTTCCAGGAACTCACGAATGAAATGATAGTAACCAAAAATGGCAGGTAAGTCATTGAATTGACATGTGTTTTATATACATATATATACTGTATTATTGTTGGTTGTTTTATGCGTATTATTTATGGTTCGGCTACCTGCCAAATGTATAGCCTTTGTCTTAATTTATATAGTGAAAAAAGCAGGTAGGCTTATATCTTTTTTTTATGTATTTAACTGGGCAAGTAAAAACAGATATTTACAACAACGGCCTAGGAACCGTGGGTTAACTGCCTTGTTCAGAGGCAGAACGATAGATGTATTTTACCTTGTCAACTCGTGGATTCGATCCCGCAACCTTTCGGTTACTGGCCCGCTCTAACCGCTACCTGCCGCCCCTAACAGCCGTAGGTTTATAACACAAATAAATAGTGTTAAACGTGTCTATACCATTGCTGTGGTATCACAGTAATAAAGGAAACAGGATTGCACACATTCATTCATTATATTTAGAGTTTTTCCTGTAACACCCAGGTCTATTAATATTCACATGGCCTATAAAGTGAACCACTCGTTCGCTTGACATTAGTGTCAATAATGCCCTATTGTACAATAGATTATAGTTATTGTTTGACTATAAAGGATGAGATAAGGACACCTGTTATTATATTTTCCTTTGTATCCAAGGCGCATGTTTCCGGTGCTGAAGGTGAATGTTTCTGGGTTGGATCCAAACGCCATGTACTCGTTCCTGCTGGACTTCGTGGCTGCAGACAACCACCGGTGGAAATACGTTAATGGGGAGTGGGTTCCCGGGGGTAAACCCGAGCCTCAAGCCCCGAGCTGCGTGTATATCCACCCGGACTCGCCTAACTTCGGAGCGCGCTGGATGAAAGATCCGGTCTCATTCTGTAAAGTCAAACTCACCAACAAACTCAATGGAGGAGGCCAGGTTAGACGATTACAGTGTTATCACTTTAAATGTCATTTTATAACCTTTTGAGTTCTCGCGTTTTTTCCCAATAATTTTGATAACAATTTAGATCAGAAAATATGTCATGGAATCAAATCAAATGTATTTATAAAGCCCTTCTTACATCAGCTGATATCTCAAAGTGCTGTAACAGAAACCCAGAATAAAACCCCAAATATCAAGCAATGCAGGTGTAGAAGCACGGTGGTTAGGAAAAACTCCCTAGAAAGGCCGGAACCTAGGAAGAAACCTAGAGAGGAACCAGGCTATGAGGGGTGGCCAGGAATTTCCTAACAACACCAGTGCCAATATATTTAATTTAAATTTTTAAATTTTACCTTTATTTTACTAGGCAAGTCACTTAAGAACAAATTCTTATTTTCAATGACGGCCTAGGAACAGTGGGTTAACTGCCTGTTCAGGGGCAGAACGACAGATTTGTACCTTGTCAGCTCGGGAATTCGAACTTGCAACATTTTGGTTACTAGCCCAACACTCTAACAACTAGGCTACCCTCCAAACACCGGCTTCTCGAGAACGATCATTTAAATAATATATGCCATTCCGAAGACGCTTTTATCTAAAGCGAATTACAATCAAGCGTGTATACATTTTAGGCTATGTTGTCACGGGAACACCCATCAATCAACATTTCGATTAAAATAAATGATATTTTTCTACCTGTAAAATAAAGCATATTATTTAACTTTTTGCTTTAAAAAAACAACACGTTTTTTTTATACATTTTCAGATCATGTTAAACTCGTTGCACAAATATGAGCCACGTGTCCATATTGTCCGCGTCGGAGGGCCGCAGAGAATGATCACGAGTCACTCCTTCCCGGAGACTCAGTTCATAGCGGTCACTGCCTACCAGAACGAAGAGGTACATTATTGTATTGATACATTATTTTATAAACACTCTAATGTTAATAGTAATGTGTGTTTTGTTGTTGCTGTTCATGTATAACTGTCCAATACGTAGACTTTGAAGTACGCAACTTTGTAGACATTTTGTTTGGGTCGTTTTAGGTGAAGAAGATAGAACATTTAAAAAAATCTACTTTATTAAAGATTCGTTATTTTATTATTAGGTCTTACCAATTTTGCATTATATTTTCACTCCACATTTTAGATAACCGGTCTGAAAATCAAATACAACCCGTTTGCCAAGGCCTTTCTGGATACTAAAGAAAGGTAGGGCAAGTTGCCTGCTCCCTTTTCTGTCCACTAGAAATAGATTTATTTAGTTAGATTTGATTGAGAATACAGGATATATCAGTGTTTACTGGTAGATTGACAGCCAGTGGTCCAGACATGGTCTGATTGGATTCCCTCTCCACAGAACGGATCATAAAGACATCTTGGATGACAGTGACAACCAGCACTCAAGCTACTCTCAATGTAAGTATTTTATATATATATATATATATATATATATATATATACATATATATATTTATTTATTAAACATTTAAATAAAGAATGGGGATATATATATATATATATATATATATATATATATATTTATTTATTTATTTATTAAACATTTAAATAAAGAATTGGATTGATACATATGATAGAGTTTACAGACAGCACATTGGAAATGTAAACGCTGACTAAGTAATTTACTTAAATTCTTTATTTTTTAGATCTCAATTCTTCAATTTGACACATAAATGCAAAAAAAAAAGGCATTCAAAATAAATGTGGTGGATTTAAAGAATAGAAGATATAAGACTCCCCACATAAAATGACTCCATGTTTCCCTGTGTTCCTGTGGGCCCACCACACTACAGTGAGTGGATGGTTCATCCCAGGACCTCCTGCTAGCCCTCACACGCAGTTTGGAAGCCCACTGTCCCTGTCCTCGTCCCACGGCTGTGACCGCTACTCCACCCTGAGAAACCATCGCTCTGCACCGTACAGCAGCCCTTACACCCATCGCACCAACTCCCCTAGTGAGTGTCTCGTTCTCCTGTCCTCCAACCCCTCTCTACCCCCTCTCCTGTCCTCCACCCCCTCTCCTGTCCTCCACCCCCTCTCCTGTCCTCCACCCCCTCTTCTGTCCTCCACCCCCTCTCCTGTCCTCCACCCCCTCTCTACCCCCTCTCCTGTCCTCCACCCCCTCTCTATCCCCTCTCCTGTCCTCCACCCCCCTCTTCCCCCTTTCCTGTCCCCCACCCCCTCAACCCCCTCTCCTGTCCTCCACCCCCTCTCCTGTCTTCCATCCCCTCTCCACCACCTCCCCAACACCCCTTCCCTTCTCCTCCACCTCTACCCTTCCAGGACATAGCTATCAACACCCCTCATCTCCTCCTCCACCTCTACCCATCCAGGACATAGCTACCTTCACCTCTTCCCTGCTCTCCTCCTCCACCTCTATCCATCCAGAACATAGCTATCAACACCCCTCCTCTCCTCCTCCACCTCTACCCATCCAGGACATAGCTACCTTCACCTCTTCCCTTCTCTCCTCCTCCACCTCTATCCATCCAGGTCAAAGCTACCAACACCCCTTCCCTTCTCCTCCACCTCTATCCATCCTACCAACACCCCTTCCCTTTCTTTCCACCATTAACAAGAAAGTCAAACAAATGTGGCTGAGCAGGAGATATTCTGCATTCCTCTGGTCTTTGTGAGAGCAGGATGCTCAGAGTTGTACACAGCTGGTCTTCCAACAGGGCCTGGACAGATGCATTAGTCAGTCATCATTACCTTCTTCAGCCAGTACTGTGTACTGTGTACTGTGAATGTGAACTAAAGACACCCATAGAATTACAGAGTAATTGACTTGATTCAAAGCCTTTTAAATCCTCCTAAGGATGATGCGAATTTTCGCAGCTTTTTGTAAAAAATCGCGCAACATTTCAACGTCCTGCTACTCATAGCAGGAATATAGTATATGCATATGATAAGAATGTGTGTATAGAAAACACTCTGAAGTCTCTAAAACTGGTTAAATCGTGTCTGTGGCTATAACAGAACGTGTTTAGGAGTAAAAATCGCAGGGAAAACTGTTCACCAAAAACACACAAAAAATATTCATCCGCCATTGTTTAAGACGACAGAAAAAAAAACGAGGATCCCATTACAATGCCTACAGCGTCCACACGATGGCGCCTGTACTGGCATTTTATTCGTCCTTTATCCTTGGTTGGATGACGTTTTGGCAAGTCCTGTCTTGAGCCGCACTGCATGATGTTTTGAAAGTGTAAACATGGAGGATGATTTCAAGACTTTCTGCTATCGAATACAGATCGCCCCGTGATCAATTTGATAGATTATTAACATTTATTAATACCTAAAGTTGGTTTAGAAACGTAGTTTGAAGTGATTTGTAATAGTTTATAGGCAACTTTTGTAATTTTAAAACGTGACGTTGCGTCTTGTAAATGGGAATTTTCCTGGATCAGACCAGCCTTCATGAAATGACATTTTGGGTATACAATGACGGATTTAATCGGGAAAAAGACCCAATTGTGATGTTTATGGGACATATAGGAGTGCCAACAGAGAAGCTCGTCAAAGGTAATGAATGTTTTATATTTTATTTCTGCGTTTTGTGTAGCGCCGGCTACCGCAAAATCTGTTGTTTAGGTGACGTCCTGGTATTTTGGGGGGTTGCATGCTATCAGATAATAGCTTCTCATGCTTTCGCCGAAAAGCATTTTACAAATCTGACTTGGTGTCTAGATTCACAACGAGTGTAGCTTTAATTGAGTACCCGGCCTGTGTGTTTTAATGAAAGGTTGAGTTGTATGGAGTACTATTAGTTGGCGCTCTGGAATTTTGCTGATTTTGATGCCTGTACAGGTACTGCAGCCGTAACAGGTTTTAAAAGCCCCTTTTCACAGCGAGAGAACTACAGAATACATACATACATACATACATACATACATACATACATACATACATACATACATACATACATATCAGAAGATATGTTTCTTTCTGCACTTCTTTTGTATGACCTCAAACCCAGAGGACGCTGGGTCAACTGTGCCCCGTCCTATTGGACTCCCAATCACCGGCCGGATGTGATACAGCCTGGATTTGAACCAGGGACTGTAGTGACGCCTCCGAGACGCTGAGATGCAGTGCCTTAGATCGCTGTGCCACTCGGGAGCTTCAACAGGCAGAAAGGAGCACTAACTAACTAACTAACTCATTATTGGTGCAGGCCCCATGATCTGGTGATTTAGACAATAGAGATCCGGGTTTAATTTAGTCTCCCCTGCTGTTTCAAATAAAGAAAAAATGCCCTAAAGAATAAATGAATCTTTAGAATAAACTCATGATTGGTTGTGTTGCAGCTGGTTACTCTGATATGTCCTCTGGCTGTCTGTCCATGCTGCCCTCCCATGACAACTGGTCCAGTCTTCAGATGTCTTCCCACTCCACCATGCTGCCCGTGACCCACTGTAGCGTCACTGGGACCAACTCCAGGTTGGTGGCCTCAACACACCTCTCCTGCTGCCTCTTCTTCTCTCTGTCTCTGTCTCTCTCTGTCTCTCTGTCTCTCTGTCGGTCTCTCTCTGTCTGTCTCTCTCTGTCTCTCTCTCTCTCTCTCTCTCTCTCTCGGTCTCTCTCTGTCTCTCTCTCTCTCTCATGTACTACTTATGAATGTGGTATGTAAGGGATATGAATGTGTTATGTACTGGTTATTAATGTGTTACGTACTGGTTATGAATGTGTTATGTAAGGGTTATGAATGTGTAATGTAAGGGATATGAATGTGTCACGTACTGGTTATGAATGTGTTATGTACTGGTTATTAATGTGTTACGTACTGGTTATGAATGTGTCACGTACTGGTTATGAATGTGTTATGTACTGGTTATGAATGTGTTATGTAAGGGTTATGAATGTGTCATGTAAGGGATATGAATGTGTCATGTAAGGGTTATGAATTTGTTATGTACTGGTTATGAATGTGTCATGTAAGGGATATGAATGTGTTATGTACTGGTTATGAATGTGTTATGTACTGGTTATGAATGTGTTATGTAAGGGATATGAATGTGTCATGTACTGGTTATGAATGTGTCATGTAAGGGTTATGAATGTGTTATGTAAGGGTTATGAATGTGTTATGTAAGGGTTATGAATGTGTTATGTACTGGTTATGAATGTGGTATGTAAGGGTTATGCATGTGTTATGTACTGGTTATGAATGTGTTATGTACTGGTTATGAATGTGTTATGTAAGGGTTATGAATGTGTTATGTACTGGTTATGAATGTGTTATGTACTGGTTATGAATGTGTTATGTAAGGGTTATGAATGTGTTATGTACTGGTTATGAATGTGGTATGTAAGGGTTATGAATGTGTTATGTACTGGTTATGAATGTGTTATGTACTGGTTATGAATGTGGTATGTAAGGGTTATGCATGTGTTATGTACTGGTTTTGAATGTGTTATGTACTGGTTATGAATGTGGTATGTAAGGGTTATGAATGTGGTATGTAAGGGTTATGAATGTGTTATGTACTGGTTATGAATGTGGTATGTAAGGGTTATGAATGTGTTATGTACTGGTTATGAATGTGGTATGTAAGGGTTATGAATGTGTTATGTAAGGTTTATGAATGTGTTATGTAAGGGTTATGAATGTGTTATGTACTGGTTATGAATGTGTTATGTACTGGTTATGAATGTGTTATGTACTGGTTATGAATGTGTCATGTAAGGGTTATGAATGTGTTATGTAAGGGTTATGAATGTGTTATGTAAGGGTTATGAATGTGTTATGTACTGGTTATGAATGTGTTATGTAAGGGTTATGAATGTGTCATGTAAGGGATATGAATGTGTCACGTACTGGTTATGAATGTGTTATGTACTGGTTATTAATGTGTTATATACTGGTTATGAATGTGTTATGTACTGGTTATGAATGTGTTATGTACTGGTTATGAATGTGTTATGTAAGGGTTATGAATGTGTTATGTACTGGTTATGAATGTGTTATGTAAGGGTTATGAATGTGTTATGTACTGGTTATGAATGTGTTATGTAAGGATTATGAATGTGTTCATACATACTGTAGGTCTCTTTCCGGTAAAGAATGACCCTGTATTTCACATCTTCTGTTCTCGCCTGTCCTCTCTGTATCCAGCCAGTACCCCAGCCTGTGGTCCGTCAGTAACCCGTCCCTGGCCCCTGTCTCCCAGTCGGGGGAGGTGTCCAACAGCCTAGGCTCCCAGTTCCTGCGAGGCCCCAGCAGTAGCCACTATCCTGGGCTGTCTCACTCCGTCACAGCGCCACCTGGTGGATCCCCGCAGTATGACTGCAGCACGGCCACAGAGGTGCACGATGGTACGATGGTATCGCATTACGATACGTCACCGCACAGTCAAACGCGACTGACTACAGTATGGACTCCTGTTACACCTCCTTCCATGTAGGGGGAGAGAGAGACGGGGCGGGGGTGGGGCGGGGCAGGTGTGGGGGCGGGGTGGGGCAGGGCAGAGCGGGGCAGGGCAGGACGGGGCGGGGCAGGGCAGAGCGGGGCAGGACGGGGTGGGGCAGGGCAGAGCGGGGTGGGGCAGGGCGGGGCGGGGCAGGACAGGGTGGGGCAGGACGGGGTGGGGCAGGGCGGGGCGGGGCAGAGCGGGGCGGGGCAGGGCAGGGCAGAGCGGGGCAGGGCGGGGTGGGGCAGTGCAGAGCGGGGCAGGGCAGAGCGGGGCAGGGCAGACAGCGTAATACAATCAATGCCCATGTTTTGTTTAAAAAAAGTTTGATAGCAACATGGATTGTGATCTGTTAACAAAACCAAAAGGTTATACTGAGCTTGTATCTGCTCATATTTCTACTTTTTCTACTGCTATTTTTCACAGGCGATAAATGTCTTTAGCTTTTATCCATTGAAAGAAGTACACTGATATCAGTGTGTCATCATTGTACATCTAACGTGTTGTTCATAGTGTAAATATTAATATGATCATATTCATCACTTCAGAATGGAAGTTGACCATGTAAATACATAACATAATGTTGCTGTTTGTTTTATGAATTTGTCTGAGAAATGGTTGTAAAATGGTACTGTAATGGTGCTGTAATGGTACTATAAAATGGTTGTAAAATGGTACTGTAATGGTACTATAAAATGGTTGTAAAATGGTACTGTAATGGTACTGTAATGGTACTATAAAATGGTTGTAAAATGGTACTGTAATGGTACTGTAATGGTACTATAAAATGGTTGTAAAATGGTACTGTAATGGTACTGTAATGGTACTGTAATGGTACTATAAAATGGTTGTAAAATGGTACTGTAATGGTACTATAAAATGGTTGTAAAATGGTACTGTAATGGTACTGTAATGGTACTATAAAATGGTTGTAAAATGGTACTGTAAAATGGTTGTAAAATGGTACTGTAATGTAATCAATTAAAATGTCTTACTATTTCTTATCCTCGATTTGTCTACAATTATCTTTTATTCTGTTCTATTGATTTACTAAATCGAAACCAGTAGTCAAAGTTTGTACATTTAGGAAGGTTGTGTAGGATGGTAATGTACATTTAGGAAGGTTGTGTAGGATGGTAATGTACATTTAGGAAGCTTGTGTAGGATGATAATGTAAAAGTGTTACACGTTTGCCCCCACAGACATTTGAGAAGCCTCTTGCTCTGGCTCGGCCAACCCATCCCTCCGCCCTGCGTTCTTTCTCTTTCTTTCTGTCACTATGTCTCTCGCTCTCTCTATATTACTATCTCTGTCACTCTCTCTATATCACCATCTCTGTCTATCTCTCTCTATATTACTATCTCTGTCTCTCTCTATATATATCACTATCTCTGTCTCTCTCTCACTATCTCTGTCACTCTCTCTATATCACCATCTCTCTATCTCTCTCTATATTACTATCTCTGTCTGTCTCTATATCACCATCTCGGTCTCTCAATATCACCATCTCTGTCTATCTCTCTCTATATCACCATCTCTGTCTCTCTATATCACCATCTTTGTCTATCAATTCAATTCAATTTCAATTCAAGGGGCTTTATTGGCATGGGAAACATGTGTTAACATTGCCAAAGCAAGTAAGGTAAACAATAAAAATTAACAGTAGACATCACACCTACAGAAGTTTCAAAACAATAGATACATTACAAATGTCATATTATATATATATACAGTGTTTTTACAATGTACAAATGGTCTATCTCTCTCTATATCACTATCTCTGCCTCTCTCTATATTACTATCTCTGGCACTCTCTCTATATCACCATCTCTGTCTATCTATCTCTATATCACTATCTCTGCCTCTCTCTATATCACCATCTCTGTCTCTCTATATCACCATCTCTGTCTATCTCTCTCTATAGCACCATCTCTGTCTCTCTATATCACCATCTCTGTCTCTCTCTATATATATCACTATCTCTGTCTCTCTCTCTCACTATCTCTGTGTCTCTCTCTAAAGTCGTGTCCAAAAGTTTTGAGAATGACACAAATATTAATTTCCACAAAGTTTGCTGCTTCAGTGTCTTTAGATATTTTTGTCAGAAGTTACTATGGAATACTGGAGTATAATTACAAGCATTTCATAAGTGTCTAAGGCTTTTATTGACAATTACATGAAGTTGATGCAAAGAGTCAATATTTGCAGTGTTGACCCTTCTTTTTCAAGACCTCTGCAATCCACCCTGGCATGCTGTCAATCAACTGTGACAGAATCCTCGCCAGTGTAGGAGGAAGTTAGAATAGTGTGTGTGTGTGTGTGTATATATATATATATAAACACACACACACACACAAACAACTATATACATAGTTGTTTGTTATTTCTTTGTTTGTTTGTTATTTCTATTCCGCTTTATTTTCCTGACTCCTTTTCTCCCCTCCTACCTCTGACCCCTTCCTACCTTCTGACCCCTCCTACCTCTGACCCCTTCCTACCTTCTGACCCCTCCTACCTCTGACCCCTTCCTACCTTCTGACCCCTTCCTACATCTGACCCCTTCCTACCTTCTGACCCCTCCTACCTCCGACCCCTTCCTACCTTCTGACCCCTCCTACCTCTGACCCCTTCCTACCTTCTGACCCCTCCTAACTCTGACCCCGTCTTCTGTTTACTTTGGCAAAGTGCATTACTGTCACTCAGCTGTATTTTTAGTTTTAAGAAAATAATATGGTATTGACATTAAGAATAATAAAAATATATTAAAAAAAACAGTATAAAAGACATTAGAAAACCTATTAAGACTTAACTGTCAAAACAAACTAAATCAAAAATAAATTATTTATGATGTGTGTCGGTGGTTGTGGGTTTAATCCAGAGGTAGTAGCTCTAACTCCCCAGCAGAGGGCAGAGCAACAACAAGCTACTGTTCTCCACTGTGGTAGGAATGACTGTCTGCAACACAATCAACCTCTTGCAAATAAGGAATTCACCCCGCAAGTGATGAACTATGCAAAATATTACATTCAAATTTTTACTTCCTCGCTCCAGTCTCTCTGAAGTGTTGACAAAAGAGACGGATTGTTCACTGAATAAAATATAAATTGTGTTTTGATTTGGCACAGCATTACATTTCCCACATCAATGCATGGATGTAATTCAATTTAATGCTGCTCTTTAAAAAAAATCTATATATTGCTGTAAGGACGTATTTTTGTATCAAACTAGCAGTGAAATAAATAATACATTTATATTATATTTACAATGTCGTGAGAGTCCCTCTACTCTCTAAGCCTCAGGACATGCAGCTCTGGTCGCAGATCGGTTTAATCTCTGAGCATTGCAGTTCATAGAATCAAACAAGGAAGTTGGGTGTTGGGGCCATATTATATAGCAATACACCATATTATATAGCAATACACCATATTATATAGCAATACACCATACTATACACAGTGGGGAAAACAAGTATTTGAAACACTGCCGATTTTGCAGGTTTTCCTACTTACAAAGCATGTAGAGGTCTGTCATTTTTATCATAGGTACACTTCAACTGTGAGAGACGGAATCTAAAACAACAATCCAGAAAATCACATTGTATGATTTTTAAGTAATGAGCCACGTTATACAGCAATGAGTCACGTTATATAGCAATGAGCCACGTTATGTCAGGATTTGGCCAGGGTTGTTCCAGTTGTTGGTCACTAGATGCCCCCATTGTGCTTTTTGTCCTTATGTTTTTCCCTTGTTCCCCATTATTATTTGCACCTGTGTCTCGTTTTTCCCCTGAGTGTATTTAAACCCTTAGTTTCCCTCTGTTCTGTGCTCTGTGTTTGTATGTTAGCACCCTGCCCTAGTGTTCTGTGTGCTCTTGTCGATTCCGGGTGACGTTCTTGTGGTATTCTGTTTTTTGTTTTTCTTTATTTTTGGTGAGTTTCTTTTGAGTTCTTTTGTGTTTTACCTACCACCTTTTGGATTTGCCATTTTTGTATTTTAGGATTTTTTCTTTATTAAATACACCGTCTTAAGTACTGCTGTGTCTGCCTCATCTTCTGGGTTCTGCTGTCTATTCGTGGCTCAGTTGGTTAAGTGACTGTTTCTCACTCCGGAGACCCAGGTTCGAAACCGGGTCCTGACAGAAACACAGAGCCAAAAATGAACCCAGAGGCAGCCAGTTCCCAGGACCTTTTTGCCACGCTGTCCCACCACCAGGAGACTGTCCAACGCCACGAAGCCGCCCTGGTTCAGCAAGAGGCCTTAATGGCTAGACATTCTCATCTTCTGTCGGAGATGCTGACTTCCATTAAGCAAATATCTGATCGACTTACCCCGGCAACAGTTCCCGTCCCAGTACCTCAAGTTCACGTACCCATGGCAGTTAACCCCCTGGCTGAACCTCGTCTTCCACCTCCCCAACGGTTCTCAGGTGATCCAAGTGCTTGTAAAGGGTTTCTCACTCAATGTTCTCTCTCCTTTGAGCTGCAACCCTCGTCGTTTCCCACCGACCGGTCTAAGATCGCATATATCATCACCCTGCTGTCGGAAAAAGCCCTGGCCTGGGCTACTGCTGTGTGGGATGCCCATAGTTCCTGCTGTGCCAGCTACTCTGCCTTTGCTGAGGAATTCAAACGAGTGTTTCAAGGCCCAAGCAGTGGTTCTGACTCAGCCAAACAGCTCCTGACTCTCCATCAAGGTTGGCGCAGCGTGACGGACTATGCCATCCAGTTCCGCACGGTGGCAGCAGCGAGTGGCTGGAACAACGAGGCGCTCACGGTGTGCTTTCTGAAAGGCCTTTCCGACACTATCCAAGATGAACTGGCCACTCGGGAACCACCGGACAATCTCGAGTCCCTGATCAAGTTGGCCTCACGCATTGACCAGCGTCTGAGAGAGAGAGAACTCAACCGTAGACCTCTAGCTCCTATCAGTCCCAGCTCCGAGTCCCCACCTTTATCATCACTGGCTCCACCGGAACCCATGCAGATTGGACGCATCTCCCAGGCTGAGAGAGACCGCCGGATGAGGGAGCGACGCTGTCTATATTGCGGCAAACCGGGCCATTTCCGTTCCACGTGTCCCGGGCTCCAGGGAAACGCTCTGTCCCGTACAGACCGGGGGGAACTGTAACGGGAAACAACCTCCTCCCATCCGTCCAACTCCCGTCTGCTCATTCCAGTCACCCTCTCCTGGGACAACCACAAGCTTCACCTTCAAGCCTTGGTAGACTCTGGAGCCGCAGGTAACTTCATGGATGGTGTCTGGGCGAAGGAGAATGGCGTTCCCTCTGAACTTCTAAGTGACCCCATGAGGGTTACTACATTGGATGGAAGCCCTTTGGGATCTGGACTTGTCACTCATGTCACTACCTCCTTGAGACTTTCAGTTTCACAACACCAGGAATTGATGAACTTTCATTTGATCTCCTGTTCCGAGTTCCCTCTCGTCCTTGGATACCCCTGGCTTCACAGCCATAACCCTCACATCGACTGGTCTGTGGGCACTATCAAGCAGTGGGGTCCTACGTGCCAAGCTACTTGTATTTTCCAGAATTCCCCGAGTTCTACTCCCGAGTCTTTAGAATCCATCGACCTGACCCGAGTTCCCGAGTGTTACCATGACCTCAAACTGGTGTTTAGCAAACAGAGGGCCACCATGCTACCACCCCATAGATCTTACGATTGCCCCATCGACCTGTTTCCGGGCACTTGCCCCCCCAGGGGTCGGATCTTTTCCCTATCTCCACCCGAACGAGCTGCTATGGATACCTACATCAAGGACTCTCTGGAAGCAGGCCTCATGCGTCCATCAACCTCCCCGGCGGGAGCAGGGTTTTTCTTTGTGGCCAAGAAAGACGGTGGATTACGTCCTTGCATCGACTACCGGGGACTCAATGACATAACCGTCCGTAACCGTTACCCGCTACCCCTTATGGCCACAGCCTTCGAGCTGCTCCAGGAAGCAGTTGTTTTCACTAAGCTTGACCTGCGGAACGCATACCATCTTGTGCGGATCAGACCTGGTGACGAGTGGAAGACCGCTTTCAACACGCCTACTGGTCACTATGAATACTTGGTGATGCCCTTCGGCCTGACCAACGCCCCAGCGGTGTTCCAAGCGCTCATAAACGATGTGCTTAGGGATATGCTTAACATATTTGTGTTCGTTTACTTGGATGACATCCTCATCTTTTCGAGCTCCCTTCAAGAACACACTAAGCATGTCAGACAAGTACTCAAACGCCTCCTGGACAGCCATCTGTACGTTAAGCCGGAAAAATGTGAATTCCATTCATCCCGAGTACAATTCCTGGGATTTGTAGTGGAACCCGGTCGAATCCAAATGGACCCTAGGAAGGTAGGGGCGGTAGCGGATTGGCCCACCCCCAAATCCGTTAAGGATGTTCAGCGTTTCCTGCGCTTCACAAACTTTTACCGCAAGTTCATCAAGAACTTCAGTTTGGTGGCAGCTCCTCTCTCAGCTTTAACCAAAGGTGGCAATGCAAGGTTTTTTTGGGGAAGAGAAGCTGAGACGGAATTCCAAGGACTGAAGCAGCGCATCCTCTCTGCTCCCATCCTGATACTACCGACTACGGATGAACCATTTGTGGTGGAGGTAGACGCATCAGAGGTTGGTGTTGGAGCTGTCCTGTCTCAGAGGGGTGAAGACAAGAAGCTTCATCCGTGCGCTTTCTTCTCACACCGGCTTACCCCGACTGAGAGGAACTACGATGTGGGGGATCGTGAACTCCTAGCGGTTAAGATGGCATTGAAGGAATGGAGACACTGGCTCGAGGGGGCTTCTCACCCGTTTCAAGTGCTTACGGACCACAAAAATCTGGAGTATATCCAGCAGGCGAAGCGATTGAACTCTAGACAAGCTAGATGGTCTCTTTTCTTCAATCGATTCCAGTTTATCCTCACCTATCGGCACGGGTCGAAGAATCTCAAACCGGATGCCCTGTCCCGAGTCTACGCTCCTGCCATTCGAGATGACACGGACATGCCTGTCCTTCCTGCTGCTAAGATTGTGGCTCCGATCTCGTGGCAAGTTGAGGATACCGTGAGACGTGCTCAAGCTAGCGAACCGGACCCTAAAGGAGGCCCTGCCAATCGGTTGTTTGTCCCCAAGGCAGTGAGGACTCAGGTCCTTCTGTGGGGGCACTCCTCTCGCCTCACCTGTCATCCGGGCGTAGGTCGCACCTTGGAGTTCATCCAGCGTAAGTTCTGGTGGCCTACCATAAGAGAAGACGTTGCCACTTTCGTCAATGCCTGCCCCATGTGCTGCCAGGGCAAATCTTCTCACCTCCGCCCTCAAGGACTCCTTCACCCTTTACCTGTTCCCCACAGACCCTGGTCCCATATCTCATTGGACTTTATTACTGGACTTCCTCCATCCCATGGCAATACTACTATCCTAGTCATAATCGACAGGTTTTCAAAGGCGGCCAGGTTCGTCCCTCTGACTAAGTTACCTTCTGCCAAGGAAACGGCTGAGTTGGTAATTAATCATGTGTTCCGAGTCTTCGGCATTCCTCAAGATGTGGTTTCTGACAGAGGTCCCCAGTTCGCCTCAAGGTTTTGGAAGGCCTTCTGCCAACTCATGGGGGCTTCTGCCAGTCTATCTTCAGGGTACCATCCGGAGTCCAACGGCCAAACAGAGAGGATGAATCAAGAGCTGGAAACCACCCTCCGATGTATGACTCGTGACAACCCGTCCACATGGTCATCCTTTATTGTTTGGGCCGAATACGCGCACAACACCTTGCGCTCCTCCTCCACTGGTATGTCCCCGCACGAGTGTCAGTTTGGCTATGCTCCTCCATTGTTCCCGGACCAGGAGGCAGAAGTCAGAGTGCCTTCAGCCTTGAGGTTCGTCAGACGCTGTCGGCTTATGTGGAGGAAGACCCGTCTTAATCTGATGCGTTCCTCACAGAGGTATCAACAACAAGCCAACAGACGTCGCCGTCCCGGGCCTACCCTGCGCCCCGGCCAGAGAGTCTGGCTCTCCACAAGAGACTTACCTCTACGGGTGGAGTCTCGCAAGCTGTCCCAAAAATACATCGGTCCCTTCAAGGTTGCCAGGAGAGTTAACCCAGTTTCTTATCGCCTACACTTACCCAGATCCCTTAAGATTAATCCCACATTTCATGTGTCTTTGTTAAAACCTGTTGTTTTTTCTCCCCTTGTCCCGGCAGACAGACCTCCCCTCCGCCTCGTGTCATTGGAGGCCAGCCGGCTTATACCGTCCACCGGATACTGGATTCCCGCCGGGTGCAGCGGTCCTGGCAGTATCTGGTGGACTGGGAAGGCTACGGTCCTGAGGAGCGCTCCTGGGTTCCTGCCAAAGACATCCTGGACCCTGACCTCATTCGTCAGTTCAGGGTCCTCCACCCTGAGAGAGCTGGTGGGAACGTCAGGAGCCGTTCCTAGGGGGGGGATTCTGTCAGGATTTGGCCAGGGTTGTTCCAGTTGTTGGTCACTAGATGCCCCCATTGTGCTTTTTGTCCTTATGTTTTTCCCTTGTTCCCCATTATTATTTGCACCTGTGTCTCGTTTTTCCCCTGAGTGTATTTAAACCCTTAGTTTCCCTCTGTTCTGTGCTCTGTGTTTGTATGTTAGCACCCTGCCCTAGTGTTCTGTGTGCTCTTGTCGATTCCGGGTGACGTTCTTGTGGTATTCTGTTTTTTGTTTTTGTTTATTTTTGGTGAGTTTCTTTTGAGTTCTTTTGTGTTTTACCTACCACCTTTTGGATTTGCCATTTTTGTATTTTAGGATTTTTTCTTTATTAAATACACCGTCTTAAGTACTGCTGTGTCTGCGTCATCTTCTGGGTTCTGCTGTCTATTCGTGGCTCAGTTGGTTAAGTGACTGTTTCTCACTCCGGAGACCCAGGTTCGAAACCGGGTCCTGACACGTTATACAGCAATGAGTCACGTTATACAGCAATGAGTCACGTTATACAGTAATGAGCCACGTTATACAGTAATGAGCCACGTTATACAGTAATGAGCCACGTTATACAGCAATGAGTCACGTTATACAGTAATGAGTCACGTTATACAGCAATGAGTCACGTTATACAGTAATGAGCCACGTTATACAGCAATGAGTCACGTTATACAGTAATGAGCCACGTTATACAGCAATGAGTCACGTTATACAGTAATGAGCCACGTTATACAGCAATGAGTCACGTTATACAGTAATGAGCCACGTTATACAGCAATGAGTCACGTTATACAGTAATGAGCCACGTTATACAGCAATGAGTCACGTTATATAGCCATGAGTCACGTTATACAGTAATGAGCCACGTTATACAGCAATGAGTCACGTTATACAGTAATGAGCCACGTTATACAGCAATGAGTCACGTTATATAGCCATGAGTCACGTTATACAGTAATGAGCCACGTTATACAGCAATGAGTCACGTTATACAGTAATGAGCCACGTTATATAGCCATGAGTCACGTTATACAGTAATGAGCCACGTTATACAGCAATGAGCCACGTTATACAGCAATGAGCCACGTTATACAGTAATGAGCCACGTTATACAGCAATGAGTCACGTTATATAGCCATGAGTCACGTTATACAGTAATGAGCCACGTTATACAGCAATGAGTCACGTTATACAGTAATGAGCCACGTTATATAGCCATGAGTCACGTTATACAGTAATGAGCCACGTTATACAGCAATGAGCCACGTTATACAGTAATGAGCCACGTTATACAGCAATGAGTCACGTTATACAGCAATGAGTCACGTTATACAGCAATGAGTCACGTTATACAGTAATGAGCCACGTTATACAGTAATGAGCCACGTTATACAGCAATGAGTCACGTTATACAGCAATGAGTCACGTTATACAGTAATGAGCCACGTTATACAGTAATGAGCCACGTTATACAGCAATGAGTCACGTTATACAGCAATGAGCCACGTTATACAGTAATGAGCCACGTTATACAGCAATGAGTCACGTTATACAGCAATGAGTCACGTTATACAGCAATGAGTCACGTTATACAGTAATGAGCCACGTTATACAGTAATGAGCCACGTTATACAGCAATGAGTCACGTTATACAGCAATGAGTCACGTTATACAGCAATGAGTCACGTTATACAGTAATGAGCCACTTTATACAGCAATGAGTCACGTTATACAGTAATGAGCCACGTTATATAGCCATGAGTCACGTTATACAGTAATGAGCCACGTTATACAGCAATGAGTCACGTTATACAGCAATGAGCCACGTTATACAGTAATGAGCCACGTTATACAGCAATGAGTCACGTTATACAGTAATGAGCCACGTTATATAGCCATGAGTCACGTTATACAGTAATGAGCCACGTTATACAGCAATGAGTCACGTTATACAATAATGAGCCACGTTATACAGCAATGAGTCACGTTATATAGCAATGAGCCACGTTATATAGCCATGAGTCACGTTATACAGTAATGAGCCACGTTATACAGCAATGAGCCACGTTATACAGCAATGAGTCACGTTATACAGTAATGAGCCACGTTATATAGCCATGAGTCACGTTATACAGTAATGAGCCACGTTATACAGCAATGAGTCACGTTATACAGTAATGAGCCACGTTATACAGCAATGAGTCACGTTATACAGTAATGAGCCACGTTATACAGCAATGAGTCACGTTATACAGTAATGAGCCACGTTATACAGCAATGAGTCACGTTATATAGCAATGAGCCACGTTATATAGCCATGAGTCACGTTATACAGTAATGAGCCACGTTATACAGCAATGAGCCACGTTATACAGCAATGAGTCACGTTATACAGTAATGAGCCACGTTATATAGCCATGAGTCACGTTATACAGTAATGAGCCACGTTATACAGCAATGAGTCACGTTATACAGTAATGAGCCACGTTATACAGCAATGAGTCACGTTATATAGCAATGAGCCACGTTATATAGCCATGAGTCACGTTATACAGTAATGAGCCACGTTATACAGCAATGAGTCACGTTATACAGTAATGAGCCACGTTATACAGCAATGAGTCACGTTATATAGCAATGAGCCACGTTATATAGCCATGAGTCACGTTATACAGTAATGAGCCACGTTATACAGCAATGAGCCACGTTATACAGCAATGAGTCACGTTATACAGTAATGAGCCACGTTATATAGCCATGAGTCACGTTATATAGCAATGAGCCACGTTATATAGCCATGAGTCACGTTATACAGTAATGAGCCACGTTATACAGTAATGAGCCACGTTATATAGCAATGAGCCACGTTATAGAGCAATGAGCCACGTTATATAGCAATGAGCCACGTTATACAGTAATGAGCCACATTATACATTAATGAGCCACGTTATACAGTAATGAGCCACGTTATATAGCAATGAGCCACGTTATATAGCCATGAGCCACGTTATACAGTAATGAGCCACGTTATATAGCAATGAGCCACGTTATACAGTAATGAGCCACGTTATACAGTAATGAGCCACGTTATACAGCAATGAGTCACGTTATACAGTAATGAGCCACGTTATACAGCAATGAGTCACGTTATATAGCAATGAGCCACGTTATATAGCCATGAGTCACGTTATACAGTAATGAGCCACGTTATACAGTAATGAGCCACGTTATATAGCAATGAGCCACATTATATAGCAATGAGCCACGTTATACAGTAATGAGCCACGTTATATAGCAATGAGCCACGTTATAGAGCAATGAGCCACGTTATATAGCAATGAGCCACGTTATACAGTAATGAGCCACATTATACATTAATGAGCCACGTTATACAGTAATGAGCCACGTTATATAGCAATGAGCCACGTTATATAGCCATGAGCCACGTTATACAGTAATGAGCCACGTTATATAGCAATGAGCCACGTTATACAGTAATGAGCCACGTTATACAGCAATGAGCCACGTTATACAGCCATGAGCCACGTTATATAGTAATGAGCCACGTTATACAGCAATGAGCCACGTTATATAGCAATGAGCCATGTTATATAGCAATGAGCCACGTTATATAGCAATGAGCCACGTTATACAGTAATGAGCCACGTTATATAGCAATGAGCCACGTTATATAGCCATGAGCCACGTTATACAGTAATGAGCCACGTTATACAGCAATGAGCCACGTTATATAGCAATGAGCCATGTTATATAGCAATGAGCCACGTTATATAGCAATGAGCCACGTTATACAGTAATGAGCCACGTTATACAGTAATGAGCCACGTTATATAGCAATGAGACACGTTATACAGTAATGAGCCACGTTATATAGCAATGAGCCACGTTATACAGTAATGAGCCACGTTATACAGTAATGAGCCACGTTATATAGCAGTGAGCCACGTTATACAGTAATGAGCCACGTTATACAGTAATGAGAATGGGAGAGAACATAATGTTTAGGTAGCTGGAGAAAGTCATGTAATCCTGGGTTTGTAAAGTCCATGGTTGATCCTGGTAACAGTTTCTCCCTTCGTGTATATTCGCATCCCTCACGATGGTTGTGTAACACATGAGCCTACTGGTATATTTGGGACTCAGGTGTACTGACGTTTCTCAGAAATCGGTTCCATGTTGCTGTTTGTTGTGTTTTATTTGAACCTATAAACCTTTTATGATGCCGTGTTGTGTTACACCCTGCATCCAATCTTCACCTTATGTAACCATCATCCTCCTGGATGAGAAGGTCAACCACTGAGCATTCTGGGAGATTAGAACCATCCGTCTCCCAGGAACATTCTGTCACAGCCTGAACAGTTTCCCCCCTCGTCCCAAAGAGGAGAGAGACATTACTGCTTGTTTAGTGGAAGCAGGCTAGGTAAGAGTGTCTGTCCGCCCATCGGTCTGTCTGTCTCTCCGCCCATCGGTCTGTCTGTCTCTCCGCCCATCGGTCTGTCTGTCTCTCCGCCCATCGGTCTGTCTGTCTCTCCGCCCATCGGTCTGTCTGTCTGTCCGCCCACCGGTCTGTCTCTCCGCCCATCGGTCTGTCTGTCTCTCCGCCCATCGGTCTGTCTGTCTGTCCGCCCACCGGTCTGTCTCTCCGCCCATCGGTCTGTCTGTCTCTCCGCCCATCGGTCTGTCTGTCTCTCCGCCCATCGGTCTGTCTCTCCACCCATCGGTCTGTCTCTCCGCCCATCGGTCTGTCTGTCTGTCTCTCCGCCCATCAGTCTGTTTGTCCGCCCATCGGTCTGCCTGTCTGCCCATCGGTCTGTCTGTCTCTCCGCCCATCGGTCTGTCTGTCTGTCCGCCCACCGGTCTGTCTCTCCGCCCATCGGTCTGTCTGTCTCTCCGCCCATCGGTCTGTCTGTCTCTCCGCCCATCGGTCTGTCTCTCCACCCATCGGTCTGTCTCTCCGCCCATCGGTCTGTCTGTCTGTCTCTCCGCCCATCAGTCTGTTTGTCCGCCCATCGGTCTGCCTGTCTGCCCATTGGTCTGTCTGTCCGCCCATCGGTCTGTCTGTCTGTCTGTCTCTCTGCCCATCGGTCTGTCTGTCTGTCCGCCCACCGGTCTGTCTCTCCGCCCATCGGTCTGTCTGTCTGCCCACCGGTCTGTCTCTCCGCCCACCGGTCTGTCTCTCCGCCCATTGGTCTGTCTGTCTCTCCACCCATCGGTCTGTCTGTCCGCCCACCGGTCTGTCCGCCCACCGGTCTGTCCGCCCACCGGTCTGTCCGCCCACCGGTCTGTTTCTCCGCCTATCGGTCTGTCCGTCCGCCTATCGGGCTGTCTGTCCGCCCATCGGTCTGTCTGTCTGTCTCTCTGCCCATCGGTCTGTCTGTCTCTCCGCCCATCGGTCTGTCTGTCCGCCCATCGGTCTGTCTGTCTCTCTGCCCATCGGTCTGTCTGTCTCTCCGCCCATCGGTATGTCTGTCTCTCCGTCCATCGGTCTGTCTGTCTCTCCGCCCATCGGTCTGTCTGTCTGTCTCTCCGCCCATCGGTCTGTCTGTCCGCCCATTGGTCTGTCTGTCTCTCTGCCCATCGGTCTGTCTGTCTCTCTGCCCATCGGTCTGTCTGTCTCTCCGCCCATCGGTCTGTCTCTCCGCCCATCGGTCTGTCTGTCCGCCCATCGGTCTGTCTGTCTCTCCGTCCATCGGTCTGTCTGTCTCTCCACCCATCGGTCTGTCTGTCTGTCTCTCCGCCCATCGGTCTGTCCGTCCGCCCATCGGTCTGTCTGTCTGTCTCTCCGCCCATCGGTCTGTTTGTCCGCCCATCGGTCTGTCTGTCTGTCTCTCCGCCCATCGGTCTGCCTGTCTGCCCATTGGTCTGTCTGTCTGTCTCTCTGCCCATCGGTCTGCCTGTCTGCCCATTGGTCTGTCTGTCCGCCCATCGGTCTGTCGGTCTGTCTCTCCGCCCATCGGTCTGTCGGTCTGTCTCTCCGCCCATCGGTCTGTCTGTCCGCCCATCGGTCTGTCTGTCTCTCCGTCCATCGGTCTGTCTGTCTCTCCGCCCATCTGTCTGTCTGTCCGTCCGCCCATCGGTCTGTCTGTCCATCCGCCCATCGGTCTGTCTCTCCGCCCATCGGTCTGTCTGTCCACCCATGGGTCTGTCTGTCTGTCCGCCCATCGGTCTGTCTGTCCGTCCATCGGTCTGTCTGTCTGCCCGCCCATCGGTCTGTCTGTCTGTCCACCCATCGGTCTGTCTGTCTGTCCGCCCATCGGTCTGTCTGTCTCTCCGCCCATCGTCTGTCTGTCCGCCCATCGGTCTGTCTGTCTCTCCGCCCATCGGTCTGTCCGTCCGCCCATCGGTCTGTCTCTCCGCCCATCGGTCTGTCTGTCCACCCATGGGTCTGTCTGTCTGTCCGTCCATCGGTCTGTCTGTCTGCCCGCCCATCGGTCTGTCTGTCCGCCCATCGGTCTGTCTGTCTGTTCGCCCATCGGTCTGTCTGTCTGTCCACCCATCGGTCTGTCTGTCTGTCCGCCCATCGGTCTGTCTGTCTCTCCGCCCATCGGTCTGTCTCTCCGCCCATCGGTCTGTCTGTCTCTCCGCCCATCGGTCTGTCTCTCCGCCCATCGGTCTGTCTCTCCGCCCATCGGTCTGTCCGTCCGCCTATCGGTCTGTCTGTCTGTCCGCCCATCGGTCTGTCTGTCTGTCCGCCCATCGGTCTGTCTGTCTGTCTGTCTGTCCACCCATCGGTCTGTCTGTCTGTCCGCCCATCGGTCTGTCTGTCTCTCCGCCCATCGTCTGTCTCTCCGCCCATCGGTCTGTCTCTCCGCCCATCGGTCTGTCTCTCCGCCCATCGGTCTGTCTCTCCGCCCATCGGTCTGTCCGTCTCTGTCAACCTGTCTGTCTATTATAGCTTCACTAATGCATGCTCTCCCAATTTAATGTCCTCGCCTCAGTACACATCATTATTCCTGATCCATTATAATGCACTGGTGTGTGTGTGTGTGTGTGTGTGTGTGTGTGTGTGTGTGTGTGTGTGTGTGTGTGTGTGTGTACATTAAAACACATTGTGGAAGGTTCTCAGATAATAATGATGATGTTGCTTACAGCCCGTTGAGGAGAAGAATTAAGGGGGTGCCACATTGACGTCACCAATCATCTTTAGGCTTCAGTGAAGCCTTATAAATGCCCCAGTATTTTTTTTATCTGGAAGGGACATCTACTCATTCCCCACTTTATTTGTTTCGAATTCATTTGCTGGAAGTTTATAGTTACTTCTGTTGTAAGATGATGTATTAAACTGTAAATTCCTCAATGTGTTGTTCACTGCTCTGTGGTAACTGTCATATTCAAAGAAAAGAACGGGAATGGGCCTTTAGCAAAATACACAGCACTTAAATGGCACTTAAAATATTACGTCAACTAGAGCGCTCACTAACTACAAGGTTGCGTTGCGGGCCAGTGGATGCGTTCGTTTTTGCGCGCCAGGTTCCTTAGGTAGGCAGAGATTTCACTTTCGGATTAATGGAATGGTCTAAAATTTGCAAATTTATAGCAGATATTAAAATGAATGAAATACTCTGCGATTTAATGTTAGTCTTCGTGAAAAGATGAGATTGTAGTTTAAAAAGCAAGCTTGATCTATTTGGTATTTCTGAGACATAAAAAAAGAGAGTATAATTGAGTTTTTAAACGAAAATAAAAGCTCTAAATAAAAGCCTTGAAGGGAGAACATTTTCCCCTGTAGTATTAATCCCATTAGGACCCTATTGAAAAAAAATGTCAGAGAGAGCACTAGCATTGACGCAAGTAGCTCTCTGACGTCAGTTGGTTATCTGCAGTGAAAGAGAGAAGGGGGGGGGGGGGGGGTGCAGAGGACGAGAGAGAGAAACACTACATAAAACAAAAGGAGCTTTGACTGCCTTTCAGAGGGAGATGGGAATAGCAGGCGTATAAATGTAAATCACAAGTTAATACAAATTTGACAGGGTACATTTTAGTAAATGTATATTTCATTCAGAGAGAGAGAGATTACCACTGGCTGCAGTGTGTCTTTGGCTCAGCAGGTGTCCAGTTCCAAGACTTCCTCAAGTGAAATAAGTAGCCTAATGAAATAGGATAACACACACACACACAATTGTGCGTAAGAGGCTGCCTGAGAATTTAACAAGTAAATAGAGATTTTATTTTTTTTAAATCTCAAAATGATAGGAGTAAAAATTATTGGCACCCCTGTTTTCAATACCTTTCACTACCTCAACTATGCAAAGGAAACGGCACTGAGCCTTTTTCCTGAAATGTTTTATGAGATTAAGAGAACACATTGGGAGGGGACCTTAAGACCATACCTCCACACGGAATCTTTCCAGATCCCTGAGATCCTTTGTCTGTACTTATGGGCGGTCCTCTTCAACTCAAACCACAGGTTTACAATGGGGTTTAGGTCCGGAGACTGAGACGTTCATTCAAAAGTTTGATTTTTTTCCATTAACGATAAACATGTTTTTTTTTGGGGGGGGGGCACAATCTAACAGTGTAATTGTCTGCATTTGTGGCTTCTATCAATGTAATTGTCTGCATTTGTGGCTTCTATCAATGTAATTGTCTGCATTTGTGGCTTCTATCAATGTAATTGTCTGCATTTGTGGCTTATATCAATGTAATTGTCTGCATTTTTCATTCCCCCATAAAAAAATATATGTTTTAATATATTTATTACAACAACAAAAAAGTATATGTATATATTTTTATTTCTGTATTATTTTCCCCTAATTCGACTAAACTAATAGACAACAATACTTAGGCTTCCACTTCCAGCTAATACATACATTTCACAGACAGTATATTTTACATGAGTTATCTTTCGTTTATTTTTAGTCCTAGCCTTCAGCTCCACTCAACCCCTCCCACATATCTCTGAAGACCCTCCCACCTATCTCTGAAGACCCTCCCACCTATCTCTGAAGACCCACCCACCTATCTCTGAAGACCCTCCCGTTTTGATTTCCATGTCATATATTTTTTCCACTGTGACGTTTCATAAAAGTTAGAAACCTTTCTATTCTCATAGTCTTTGCTTAGAGTATTATTATATCACTGATCGATTGACTGACTTTTCCAATCACCCTGCAGTGCTATTTGCAGAGTGCTATTTGCAGAGTGCTATTTGCAGAGTGCTATTTGCAGAGTGCTATTTGCAGAGTGCTATTTGCAGAGTGCTATTTGCAGAGTGATATTTGCAGAGCGCTATTTGCAGAGTGCTATTTGCAGAGTGCTATTTGCAGAGTGATATTTGCAGAGTGCTATTTGCAGAGTGCTATTTGCAGAGTGCTATTTGCAGAGTGATATTTGCAGAGTGCTATTTGCAGAGCGCTATTTGCAGAGCGCTATTTGCAGAGTGATATTTGCAGAGTGCTATTTGCAGAGTGATATTTGCAGAGTGCTATTTGCAGACTGCTATTTGCAGAGTGCTATTTGCAGAGTGCTATTTGCAGAGTGCTATTTGCAGAGTGCTATTTGCAGAGCGCTATTTGCAGAGCGCTATTTGCAGAGCGCTATTTGCAGAGTGCTATTTGCAGAGTGCTATTTGCAGAGCGCTATTTGCAGAGTGATATTTGCAGAGTGCTATTTGCAGACTGCTATTTGCAGAGTGCTATTTGCAGAGTGCTATTTGCAGAGTGATATTTGCAGAGTGCTATTTGCAGAGTTAGGTCCAAGTAAATGTTGCCATTTCTTCCAGCCCTTCCTGAACCTGCGACCAAAACAGAGCTGGGATGGTTTTTATCCTCATATATAAAACACTAGTATCAGTCAAACATTTGGACACACCTACTCATTCAATGGTTTTTCTTTATTTAGACTATTTACTACATTGTAGTCTAATAGTGAAGACATCAAAACGATGAAATAACACATATGGAATTGTGTAGTAACCAAAAAAGTGTTAAACAAATCTAAATATATTTTAGATTCTTCAAAGTAGCCACCCTTTGCCTTGATGACAGCTTTAAACACTCTTGGCATTCTCTCAACCAGCTTCACCTGGAATGCTTTTTCCAACAGTCCTGAAGGAGTTGGATGATATCATAGAAATTTCTAAATTATTAGCATATCACACGAAATATTGGAAACAACATTGGGTGTGGTTACGGTCGGAGCTTCCTTTCATGTTGCATACTTGATTAACGCAATGATTCGCAAATGCATGGATATTTTTAAAGTCTTTAATTTTCAATTTGGCAAAGAGCAAAAACGCCATCTACTGGTATTAAGGTAATTCTTGCAGCAACATATGGTCATCACGGGAGGCTGGTGGCATCTTAATTGGGGAGGACAGGCGTGTGGAAATAAGTGACATGGTTTCCATGGTTTCCATGTGTTTGATGCCATTCCATTGGCTCCGTTCCAGCCATTATTATGAGCCGTCCTCCCCTCAGCAGCCTCCACTGCACCGCTCAGAGGGGGGTATGTGGTGTAGACGTCTACCTCCAGGTGTGGGAGACATCGGTCTCTTTACAGTACACACATATCTATCCTGGACCTAGCTTGTGTCCTCAAAGTAGTGTAGAGTAGATTAGTGTAGTGTAGAGTATTGTAGATTAGAACAGAGTAGAGTAGATTAGTATAGATTAGAGTAGGGTAGTGTAGAGTAGAGTAGAACAGAGTAGAGTAGAACAGAGTAGATTAGTGTTGGTTAGTGTAGTATAATGTGGTGTCTTTGGCTATGCCGGATTAAGTGATATGACATGCTATTCTATAAAATTCTTTCTCCGTAATTAATATTACCTGATTGAGCTAATCATGTAAATGTAATTAACTAGGAAGTCGGGGCACCACGGAATAATATTTATAGAGCTGTTATCTTCCGAATAAACTCTTAATGACCTAGTAATATTTGACATCAATAGCAGTCGATATTAATCGTCACCTTAATTCAGTCTCATCTGAAAGTTGTAAATCTTCACGAACCGTGGCTAACAATTAGAATCAGCAAAACAAAATGTAATTATTTATTTACTAAATACCTAACTAAACACACAGAATTACATATACACAGAATGAATCATACCTTGATTACAAATGATGTCACAAAGGAAAATTCTCTAGAGGACGGAACAGGTATGACAGCTGGTTACACAAAGAAAAGGGGGATTGTGTTTGAGTGAAAGAGCGGGAAGACTGAGGAACAAAGGGAGAAGCGATGTCTCTATTGGGCCGTAGGCAGCTACTCTATCGTAAATACAGAATCTTATGCATTTTCAATTACTGCCCATTTGGAAAAGGAAAATGGAATAAATATTTACTTTGAGCTGCGCTATGGTAGGTTGGTGGTAGATGGAAAGCCGTGTTGCCCAACAGAGTCCTTTGTCCTTTGAAGAATGTATATGTTGGTAAATTGAATACGTTGTAGTGTCGTTGTTGGGTGGTAGACGGGATACTCTGTCTGTCCTTTCCGAGCCCACGTTTTTAGCTGATGTTGCTAACTCAAGGGCTAGGATGTCTCACTTCTTTAGTGAATAAGAGTTCAAAGTTCATACTATTCACAACCAAAACTCACGCTGAGGTTGGCTACGTTCTGTAGTTGACATGTTAGTCCTTTTTAACGTATGGACCGTCGTCCTCACATCCTCGGAACAGAAGGTTATATTGTCGTCAAGGCTTTATATAGGAAGGAAGAGTTTTTGGTTATAACCAATGTCTCTTCACGTGGGCGGGCCACTGAGTCGGGCCTAATTCACTCATGAAAACCCAATTCTCACATTTTAGAAGCTAAAATCACATTTCATCCCATCACATAATTTCATATTCAAACATTTCAATTGCACAACAAGTCCATGTAAATCTGATAACTATAATGTGTAGACTTTCCACTGTAGAGTTTATGTCATCCTATCATTGATGTGAATGTGTCAGATGACAACCGAACTGACATCATATTCATTAAGTACCAACCCATATGTTCAACTGGTCAGATTACCAGAATATGGTTCATTTCCCCCCCACCTTCTGATGTTCCCAGAATCTCTATGTTAACCAAGGGATTTTCAATAGTCCCAACAGTAGGGTAGAGAGAGGAAAAAAGGGGGGAAGCTATTTATGACTATCATAAACCTACCCCCAGGCCAGCATCATGACAGTAGACTAGAGTAAAGAGGCCCTTCGATTAATGTGCTTTTGTGAGATTGGAAAGACATGGTTGCACGGATCCAGAGCCAGTCCATCTATTAGGCAGCACTAGGCGGCTGCCTATGTTGGCAGATTGACGAGAGGGGGCATTTTCCAAGCTAAATTGACCAAGACGCACCTCCAACAAACACATAAAACCTCATAATCTGGCCCAAAAACAATGAACATTTCTCAACCAATAGCATATGGGGTTTTTAGGTGAGTGCTGACGCCACCGTGTGATAAGCAGTGCTCACTTTGTCAAAGGCAGGGGCGCAAAATATGTTGTCCATTCCCAGGATGCTGTTGGAGAGATGCATCACTGTCGCGCTCCCAAAAAATAATCTAACATATAAATGTAGCAGATATGGCATATGGTAGAAAGAGTATGTGGCCTTTTCAGTAGCCTACAGACTGGAGAAAAAATGTATATAGTGCACGTTTCTCCGATCAATAATCTAAATTACACCCAATCAAAAATAAAAACAATAAAATGCACTGACATGTTAACAAATTCCTTACCATAAAAACAGAACAAGGTCAAAGTAAAATGGACAATATAGACTGGACAATCAGACTACTCTCAACTGCTGTCCAGGTGTTTCATCCCCTGGGCTAAATTGTCATGATCAGAGGTTTCAAGTTTGTATCTGCACATTTTTTGACGAGCAGCCAGCTCACGAACAAACGCACCAGGGAGAACACAGCAAGCACGCAGATGCAATAAGTGAAAACACATTATCCAACTGGGGATCGCTAGCTAGCATAATGTCACAAAGCATTATCTAACTGGGGATCGCTAGCTAGCATAATGTCACAAAGTATTATCTAACTGGGATCGCTAGCTAGCATAATGTCACAAAGCATTATTTAACTGATGATCGCTAGCTAGCATAATGTCACAAAGCATTATCTAACTGGGATCGCTAGCTAGCATAATGTCACAAAGCATTATCTAACTGCGGATCGCTAGCTGACATAATGTCACAAAGCATTATCTAGAAGAAAAAGAAAGAGAAACGCACACCTATAAAGACGAGGTGCTGGCTAGCGGAGTAGAAACTTGAAAATAAAAATAAAAGAGAGCCGCACACTCTTGGAGCTCAGATGCAAAAATTTAATACCAACGTTTCGACAGCCAAGCTGTCTTCATCAGGGTATAATCACAAACTCTGCGGGATGACTCGTTTATATAGTGTCAAAGGACACAGGTGTCTGTAATCATGGCCAGGAGTGGCTTAATATCATTGGTTAATAATCAAATATTAAAATGTCATACAAAGAACAGCATACAAACAAATGGATAGCATACGATCATAGATTAATTTGACTATACAAGTTTACACACAATTACAATGGAAAAGTCACAATAATCACAAGAATGGCTTCAGATCAAAGTCTACGTTGAGACCGAAGGGCGCAAGGGTCTTTAAATTAAAGATCCAGGCAGCCTCTCGTTTTAACAATAAATTATCAAGGTCACTCTTGATAGCATAATGCATAATGTCACAAAGCATTATCTAACTGGGATCGCTAGCTAGCATAATGTCACAAAGCATTATTTAACTGGGGATCGCTAGCTAGCATAATGTCACAAAGCATTATCTAACTGCGGATCGCTAGCTGACATAATGTCACAAAGCATTATCTAACTGGGGATCGCTAGCTAGCATAATGTCACAAAGCATTATCTAACTGGGGATAGCTAGCTGACATAATGTCACAAAGCATTATCTAACTGGGAATCGCTAGCTAGCATAATGTCACAAAGCATTATCTAACTGGGGATTGCTAGCTGACATAATGTCACAAAGCATTATCTACCTGGGGATAGCTAGCTAACCTAATGTCACAAAGCATATTCTAACTGGGGATAGCTTGCTAGACTAATGTCACAAAGCATTAACTAACTGGGGATAGCTAGCTAGACTAATGTCACAAAGCAATTAACTAACTAGGGATAGCTAGCTAGACTAATGTCACAAAGCATTATCTAACTGGGGATCGCTAGCTAGCATAATGTCATAAAGCATATTCTAACTAGGGATCGCTAGCTAGCCTAATGTCACAAAGCATTATCTAACTGGGGATAGCTAGCTAGACTAATGTCACAAAGCATTAACTAACTGGGGATAGCTAGCTAGACTAATGTCACAAAGCTTTAACTAACTGGGGATAGCTAGCATAATGTCACATAGCATTAACTAACTGGGGATAGTTAGCATAATGTCACATAGCATTAACGAACTGAGGATAGCTAGCATAATGTCACATAGCATTAACTAACTGGGGATAGCTAGCATAATGTCACATAGCATGATTTGCTAGCCAGTTAACGTTCATTCTGAAATAACTTCACATTTCCTGAGTTAGTCAGATATGAGTTTAGAAAGACTTGAAATCGCCATGGTAGCGAGCCACCATCCAGTTACAGCTAGCTGCTTATCAAAGGTACATAATTGGTTCATTTGACCAAAATAATCAACCAAACCATTTCTCGAAATTACTGTGGCTGGCTAATTAATTTGATCATGCTCTGTGATACACCAGGTTTTATGTTGTTTTAGTCCAAACACCAGTCGCCATCACCTACAGTAGAACCTGATAAACAGCGCCAGGGGGAAACAAAATTGGCAATGCTTTTTTTGTCCTACCAGATCCACGATGAGAAGGAGAAGCCAGTGTACACCTCTGTCCCTCCACTCTTGTTTTGATGTAGTTGCCCGGTTTATCAGGTCCCGGCTCCTATGACTGTTATGATCATTTATTTTCAAGTTCATTAGCTTTAGCTCCATCTGTACCTGATAGAGCAGATAGAGCAGATCTAGACGCGTGTGGTAGTAAGCAGTCTGGCGGGAAAACAACTCATTGAGTGGAGACTAGAGCAGACTAGTGGTTAGAGCGTTGGACTAGTAACCGAAAGGTTGCAAGTTCAAATCCCCGAGCTGATAAGGTACACATCTGCTGTTCTTCCCCTGAACAGGCAGTTAACCCACTGTTCCTAGGCTGCCATTGAAAATAAGAATTTGTTCTTAACTGACTTGCCTGGTTAAATAAAAAAAAGACCCAGCAGTTCTGACTGGATGCACCCCAGGACTGTCCATTCACTTTGTGCTGTTATTATTTATGCTACTATGAAATGCGATTTCATTGGGGAAGTTATCCCATATAGTAAATAGCTGGCAACACAATCCAAACAATGTTCGCATGGCCTGTGCAACCACAGAGGCTCAGCTGCTGCTGGCAGTCTCTGAGGGACAGAGTAGTAAGTGACTGAACAGCTTGTTTTGAACAACATTTTGGAAACAGGAAAATGTACACATTTACTGCACTTTCAGGAGCATTTAAAACATAATCCATGAATTTATATATGTAAACTCAGCAAAAAAAAGAAACATCCCTTTTTTAGGACCCTGTCTTCCAAAGATAATTCGTAAAAATCCCCAAAATAACTTCACAGATCTTCATTGTAAAGGTTTTAATAAGCACTGTTTCCCATGCTTGTTCAATGAACCATAAATAATTAATGAACATGCACCTGTGGAACGGTCATTAAGACACTAACAGCTTACAGATGGTAGGCAATTAAGGTCACAGTTAGGAAAACTTAGGACACTAAAGAGGACTTTCTACTGACTCTGAAAAACACCAAAAGAAAGATGCCCAGGGTCTCTACTCATCTGCGTGAATGTGCCTTAGGCATGCTGCAAGGAGGCAATAAATTGCAATGTCCGTACTGAGACGCCTAAGACAGTGTTACACGGAGACAGGACGGACAGCTGATCGTCCTCGCAGTGGCAGACCACGTGTAACAACACCTGCACAGTATCGGTACATCCGAACATCACACCTGCGGGACAGGTACAGGATGGCAACAACAACTGCCCGAGTTACACCAGGAACGCACAATCCCTCCATCAGTGCTCAGCTCAGACTGTCTGCAATAGGTTGAGAGACGCTGGACTGAGGGCTTGTAGGCCTGTTGTAAGGCAGGTCCTCACCAGACATCACCGGCAACAACGTCACCTAGAAATGTCTGGGAACTTGCAGGTGCCTTGGTGGAAGAGTGGGGTAACATCTCACAGCAAGAACTGGCAAATCTGGTGCAGTCCATGAGGAGGAGATGCACTGCAGTACTTAATGCAGCTGATGGCCACACCAGATATTGACTGTTACATTCCATTTATGTTAGTCACATGTCTGTGGAATTTGATCAGTTGTTGAATGTTCATACAAATATTTACACATGTTAAGTTTGCTGAAAATAAACAGTTGACAGTGAGAGGACATTTCTTTTTTTGCTGAGTATACTTAGCATGTTAGCTAACCCTTCCCCTAATCGTAACCATTTTAGCTAACCCTTCCCCGAACCCTTCAAACTAACGCCTAAACTTAAACCTAACCCTAGCCCCTAACACCTAGCCTAGCTAATGTAAACCATATAGCTAGAATAAGTAATATATATGTTTCGCAAATTCGTAATATTGTACATAGAGTATAATACGAATTGTATTGTAACACATATCATGGTGATGGACCACCACAAATGAATATATACCACATGAAACCTAACATATACTAAAATGGAGTGTCTCGGATTTACTTAAATAATAATATGAAATGCTCTGAAACCAGGTTGAGATTTGAGGGGTTGACTAGGGCGGCAGACCGGTCAGGACCGGGCCTGCGAGGATCCGTAACCAGTTGCATCTCATGCGTAATTTCCAACCGAACATGGCCAAGCCTTATAATCCTGGACACACGTGATCAACAAATCAGCTCAGTTGCAATATTTGTCAGGGGGGGGGATAAACGAAGCCTCTCTCGCTATCCCTAAAAAAAATCACTTAGTGTCCCATCACTGCTAGCATCCGTATTAGCCTTCATTCTGACAATCTCTCTATTCGTGTTTTGCGTATCCAGTGGCCGGGGGATCCATTCACGTACCTCCCTACTTTCTCTACTCTCACTGGTTTGGAGACGCGCCGGAGGGGAGGACACAGAACGAAGAGCGAGGTCTGTTTGATGTAATTGAAGTGTGTTTTTCTCCGTTCGGATTTGTACACTCGCCATCCGCTGTGACTGTCTGTTGCATGAGCGTGCCTCGCCAGTTGATAGTAGATCCGCTGTTTGGCTACCACTCACTCCTCCACCGCTGTCACAGAACAAAAACAAGGGAGCAACAAATGTCGAAGAGACGCAAAGGTCCTGATGATGAAGAGGAGGCTATCGAGTACGTGGGAAAAGACTTCCCGCGTGCGGGTTGTAGCAGTGATCACGGTACGTTGACTCTTTCAGTGATACGTAGTGATGGGTAATGGCTTTAAGAGGTGTACGTAGTGATGGGTAATGGCTTTAAGAGGTGTACGTAGTGATGGGTAATGGCTTTAAAAGGTGTACTTAATGATGGGTAATGGCATTAAAAGGTGTGTGGCAACTTATGTGACTGGTGCGCTGAGTCCTAGGCTACTTTTGTGACAGTTTGTATATATATAGCAGGCAACTTGTTTCCAACAATGCATAGATCGATCACATTGAATTCACATAGCAATGCTAAAGAACAAAACGTTATTTATCTATAGTGCTGCTTATGCCCAATGTGGGCATCTCTCTCCCTCTCCTCTGTTATGAAAACTTTTCTGTGATGAGAACTTTTCGAACCCTGTCCCAGGTGTTTGTTTCACACCTATTGTGACATGACATCACCGTCTTTGTTCATTAGTTCAACCGACCGACTGGGTTGGCATGAACATGCTGCACCCGCCTCCAGCCACCGGCCTTCTCCTGTGGAACTGTTTACACTCACCAAGGAAAACAAGGATTTCTTATTTGAAACTGTCATCCCTCCCTCCTTTCAGTCCGTTTTCTTCTGTTTGTTGCCAACTGAATGTGGCCTATGCCATGCGACCGCAACAGAGCGTTTGGCTATGTGTTTTGAGTCTAGGCCCAAAGCAGAGTTTCCCTCTTTGGCTAAGAGAACAGAGGATGGGAAGGGGAACTGGGTTCGTCCTCTCGCCCCAGACAGAGCAGAGGATGGGAAGGGGAACTGGGTTCGTCCTCTCGCCCCAGACAGAGCAGAGGATGGGAAGGGGAACTGGGTTCGTCCTCTCGCCCCAGACAGAGCAGAGGATGGGAAGGGGAACTGGGTTCGTCCTCGCCCCAGACAGAGCAGAGGATGGGAAGGGGAACTGGGTTCGTCCTCTCGCCCCAGACAGAGCAGAGACATCTGGGGAAAACTCTCTGTTCCCAATCGCAAATGTACCCCTAAGCCTAAACATGCACTTCTAGAGAACTGAGAGGATTTGTTTGGTATAAGAAATATGGTGAACCTTTCCCCTAAGCCTATCAGAGTGCAAGGTGGAGGGATTGCGAAATTGCCTACACCTGTCGATTCATCAGGTGCATAAGGTATAGATAGGGCTTAGTGTGTAGAGTTTAGGGGTCCATTTGGGATTGGTCCTGTTTATGGTGGCTCATGAACTTGAGGAGAGTTGTAGCTAATACACCCTAGCAGTTTATAAATAATTCAGATAGTCCAGTTCTTTCTACATAACATAATTCTCTCTTGAACTGAGTTTGTCATGTTTCCCAGCTCAAGCCCGGCTAGGCTATATGCCTGTGCTCGAAATCAACAAAGGTCTGCAAAAAGTTATTTAAAAAACAAACATGTATTATTGGCACTGACAGCCAAATGTATCAACACTAAATAGATACTTTTTAACTCACTATACACAATACCAGATGTAACAATGCGCAAAGTCTATTTTTCTGGCGTTTTATCTGCTCACGTCACCAGCATTGCTTTGCGTAGACGTGAGCAAAAAGAGACTAATTTGAAGCACATCTTGATGCTCGCGGCCCCGTCTG
The DNA here is from genome assembly GCF_036934945.1 of Oncorhynchus masou masou. Classification (NCBI taxonomy): domain Eukaryota; kingdom Metazoa; phylum Chordata; class Actinopteri; order Salmoniformes; family Salmonidae; genus Oncorhynchus; species Oncorhynchus masou. Next base: position 3,000,395 of record NC_088242.1, read on the forward strand.
TGTTTTCTTATTCACGACTGTGCGTTCTGATTGCAGCATGTACACGCTCCTTCATGCATGTAAAAATAACACTTTTAGTTTCCTTTGGGCTCGAGCCCTCCCACCATAACAAACCATCTGTTAGCATTTAGCTCCTCCCACCATAACAAGCCATCTATTAGCATTTAGCTCTTCCCACCATAACAAACCATCTGTTAGCATTTAGCTCCTCCCCATAACAAACCATCTATTAGCATTTAGCTCCTCCCACCATAACAAACCATGTACTAGCAACTAGCTCCTCCCACCATAACAAACCATCAATTAGCATTTAGCTCCTCTCACCATAACAAACCATGTACTAGCAACTAGCTCCTCCCACCATAACAAACCATCTATTAGCATTTAGCTCCTCCCACCATAACAAACCATGTACTAGCATTTTGCTCCTCCCACCATAACAAACCATGTACTAGCAACTAGCTCCTCCCACCATAACAAACCATCTATTAGCATTTAGCTCCTCCCTCCATAACAAACCATGTACTAGCAACTAGCCCCTCCTAACCATAACAAACCATCTACTAGCAACTAGCCCCTCCCACCGTAACAAACCATCTACTAGCAACTAGCTCCTCCCACCGTAACAAATCATCTACTAGCAACTAGCTCCTCCCACCGTAACAAACCATCTACTAGCAACTAGCTCCTCCCACCGTAACAAACCATCTATTAGCAACTAGCTCCTCCCACCGTAACAAACCATCTATAAGCAACTAGCTCCTCCCACCGTAACAAACCATCTATTAGCAACTAGCTCCTCCCACCGTAACAAACCATCTGTTAGTATTTAGCTCCTCCCACCATAACAAACCATGTAGGAGCAACTAGCTTCTCCCACCATAACAAGCCATCTATTAGCATTTAGCTCCTCCCACCATAACAAACCATCTATTAGCATTTAGCTCCTCCCACCATAACAAGCCATCTATTAGCATTTAGCTCCTCCCACCATAACAAACCATCTATTAGCATTTAGCTCCTCCCACCATAACAAACCATGTACTAGCAACTAGCTCCTCCCACCATAACAAACCATCTATTAGCATTTAGCTTCTCCCACCATAACAAACCATGTACTAGCAACTAGCTCCTCCCACCATAACAAACCATCTATTAGCATTTAGCTCCTCCCACCATAACAAACCATGTACTAGCAACTAGCTCCTCCCACCATAACAAGCCATCTATTAGCTTTTAGCTCCTCCCACCATAACAAACCATCTATTAGCATTTTGCTCCTCCCACCATAACAAACCATGTACTAGCAACTAGCTCCTCCCACCATAACAAACCATCTATTAGCATTTAGCTCCTCCCTCCATAACAAACCATCTACTAGCAACTAGCCCCTCCCACCATAACAAACCATCTACTAGCAACTAGCTCCTCCCACCGTAACAAACCATCTACTAGCAACTAGCTCCTCCCACCGTAACAAACCATCTATTAGCAACTAGCTCCTCCCACCGTAACAAACCATCTACAAGCAACTAACTCCTCCCACTGTAACAAACCATCTATTAGCATTTAGCTCCTCCCACCATAACAAACCATCTACTCACAACTAGCTCTTCCCACCATAACAAACCATCTACTCACAACTAGCTCCTCCCACCGTAACAAACCATGTACTAGCAACTAGCTCCTCCCACCATAACAAACCATCTATTAGCATTTAGCTCCTCCCTCCATAACAAACCATCTACTAGCAACTAGCCCCTCCCACCATAACAAACCATCTACTAGCAACTAGCCCCGCCCACCATAACAAACCATCTACTCGCAACTAGCTCCTCCCACCGTAACAAACCATCTACTAGCAACTAGCTCCTCCCACCGTAACAAACCATCTACTAGCAACTAGCTCCTCCCACCATAACAAACCATCTATTAGCATTTAGCTCCTCCCTCCATAACAAACCATCTACTAGCAACTAGCCCCTCCCACCATAACAAACCATCTACTAGCAACTAGCCCCGCCCACCATAACAAACCATCTACTCGCAACTAGCTCCTCCCACCGTAACAAACCATCTACTAGCAACTAGCTCCTCCCACCGTAACAAACCATCTACTAGCAACTAGCTCCTCCCACCGTAACAAACCATCTACTAGCAACTAGCTCCTCCCACCATAACAAACCATCTATTAGCATTTAGCTCCTCCCTCCATAACAAACCATCTACTAGCAACTAGCCCCTCCCACCATAACAAACCATCTACTAGCAACTAGCCCCGCCCACCATAACAAACCATCTACTCGCAACTAGCTCCTCCCACCGTAACAAACCATCTACTAGCAACTAGCTCCTCCCACCGTAACAAACCATCTATTAGCAACTAGCTCCTCCCACCGTAACAAACCATCTATTAGCAACTAGCTCCTCCCACCGTAACAAACCATCTACTAGCAACTAGCTCCTCCCACCGTAACAAACCATCTACTAGCAACTAGCTCCTCCCACCGTAACAAACCATGTACTCGCAACTAGCTCCTCCCACCGTAACAAACCATGTACTCGCAACTAGCTCCTCCCACCGTAACAAACCATCTACTAGCAGTTCAATGCCATCACTGTTCAGACTGACCCAGGTCCACAGGCCTGACCTCAGCCTCACAGAATAGAATATATGGAGTGATTTATAGAACAGAATAGATTGTATGCCAGAAACATGTAATAACGAGAAAAACACATTTTTTTCTGATATTACAGTTTTTATATCTGCATGCAGTTTAACTGGTAATAAAAATAACAAACCATACATCAAACGATATGGTCAGTTAGTAAATGTAAAGACACGGGTGTCATGGATATACCCTCAGCTCATTTAAGGGCCTGGGTTCAGAGCACCAATCTGCCATAGGGTTTCACTCATATTTAAATGTTTTTAACATGGACACGCCAGTCTAATAATCTGTTTTAATGTCTGTCGATCCCTGTGTCAGTAGGATAAGTGGATGGGGTCAACGCCTGCTCTGTAGTAATGCCAAAAACAAGTACTTTTTAAAGCAGCTTATAAAATGGGTCACACAGCATCCCTCCAAACACATCTACTCTTAAAGCAGGACATGGGGACATTGGGGGGTAAAGTGTGAGTATGTGTGTACTACAGTATAATAGTTGAAATAACATGGCATGTATCCTAAACACATACAGTACATTCGGAATGTATTCAGACCCCTTCACTTTTTCCACATTTTGTTACTTTACATTTTTATTCTAAAATGGATTAAATAATTCTCCAGCCACATCAATCTACACACA